>NC_056750.1:594987517-595210017 GCF_019279795.1 Protopterus annectens
CTAAAGAGTCAGTTTACTTAAGTAACAGGGGAAGGAGGCAAACACTCAAGTAGAAAAAACAGCCTTATGGCTGACCAAAATGGTGACCTGCTTAATTACATAGCACTAAGTGAAAGCTTAACAAGAAATTATGTACTCACCATAATGTTCGATGCATGTAGTCCATCTCGCCTCACATTCTTACCTGTGGGTTTGGAGCCGAATATCGACTCCGACTCGGCCGATTTTTACTAGCTCAAAGTCTCTCATTGGCTGGGCTAAGAAGGTATCCCATGGTGCACTGCTCCATATCTCCATATCTAGTTTGCTGCAAAACCACGTATGTACTTCATACACACCTCACATCCATATGAACAATCACTAATGAAAGGGACTCAACAGGTGACAACCTATACTCCAAATCCTCCAGGCAGGGGGAAGGTGGGAGGGTACAAAAGAATGTGAGGCGAGATGGACTACATACATCGAATGTGATGGTGAGCACATAACGTCTTGATGTTATGTAGTCCTATCTCGCCCACATTCTTACCTGTGGGACAGCGTCCCTAGCACCTACATCCTGGGTGGCTCATAGGAAAATGCTCCTGAGAACTGTGAAACCAAAGGAAGATCTACCCCTGGAGACCACGTCCAATTTGTAATGAGAAACAAAAGTGTGGGGAGAAGCCCAAGTACCTGCAGCACATATATCATCCATTGACAATCTAGCTTGATAGGCTGTGGAAGCGGAAACAGTCCGAGTGGAGTGTGCCTTGACTGGGAATGGCAAAGTTTTATCTCCTGCCTGATAGATGAAAGAGACGCAACTGGCTATCCATCTAGACAGCATAACCTTGGATACCGGAGAACCCAATCAGTTTTCCGAATAGGAGACAGAGTTGGTCAGATTTCCGGATATCTTTTGTCCGGTGTAGATAGAAGCGTAACTGTCTATGTACATCCAATTGGTGGAATCTAAATTCTGCCTTGTTAGAGAAGTGGGGAAAGAACACCGGCAGCTCAATGGACTGATTCATGTTAGACACGGAAGCTACTTTAGGAAGGAATGATGGATTTGGTCTAAGAGAGACCCCATCTTTGTGAAAGATTAAATAGGGGGGCTTGATGGAGAGTGCTTGTATTTCGAGACCCGCCGTGCTGAAGTGATTGCTATTAAAAAAGCTGTTTTCCATGTTAAGAATTTTAATTCACAGGTAGCTGCAGGTTCAAATGGTGGTAGAGTAAGGGCTTGAAGAACAAAATTGAGATCCCAGGGCATGACGGGTTCAGACACTTGGGGATGAAGCAACAGAGTACCTTTGAGGAATGCTTTGCATAGTGTGTGTGCCATTAGACTAGGTTCATTTGCTACGTGGAAATTAGATATCACTGCCAACTGAACTTTGATGGTGGCTGATGCGGATCCCTGATAGAAAAGCATTGACAAGTATTCCAGAACTGAATCTATCGGAGCTGTATAAGGATCGATACCTCTAGTATGAGCCCAGATGGAGAACCTTTTCCACTTGCTAGAGTAAATCTTTCTAGTGGATGGCTTATGAGAGGACGATACTATATGGACCACTTCCGGTGAAAAATTATGACGTCTGACTAGCGATGGAAGTGGAGTAGCCAAGCTGTCAACCTGAGTGTCCTCAGAGAGGGGTGGCACTGTCCCGATGTGTGTCAGTAAATCTGGTACAGGGTCCAGAATCCAAGGAGTGTCCACAACATATGGCTGAAGAAAGGGGAACCATACTTGACGAGGCCAATGTGGGGCAATCAGAATCATTCTGCTTCCCAAGGATTGCGCTTTCTTAATCACCCTTGAGAGAAGGGGAAAGGGAGGGAAAGCATAAAGCAGACCGGAGGGCCAATCGTGAACCAGAGCGTCCCTGGGTGATTCCCCCTGTGGGGGGATCAGCATGAAGTAGTTGCTGCATTTCGCATCGAGAGGACTGGCAAAAAGGTCGCAGCAAGGCTGACCCCATCTGCTGAAGATTCGCTATGCAACCAGGTGATTCAGGGACCACTCGTAAGGCATAAGTATTGCTCTGCTTAGCCTGTCCGCTATTATGTTGGACTTCCCCGGAATGTGCGTTGCCACCAGAAACCGTTGGGAAGCTATTGCCCAATTCCAAACTCGCATAGCCTCTCTGCACAGGGGGTAAGAACGTGTTCCCCCTTGCTCGTTGAGATACCACACTACTGACATGTTGTCTGAGTGTATCGCAATAGTCCCTAGAGGATGAACATCCTGAAGTACCTGCAACGCAAGAAGCACTGCTCTCATCTCTAGCACATTTATATGCGAATTTATCTCGTGTTCTTGCCACGTGCCTTGGACTGTCCTGCCGAGATAATGTCCCCCCCACCCCATCTGGGAGGCGTCCGTGGTCACCGTGGCAATGGGGACGGGAGGAACGAAGGGCTTTCCCACATTTAAATTGCTGGTGCACAGCCACCAACGGAGGTCCTGCTTGCACCTGTCTGTGATTAAGATGGGATGAGATAGAGGGAGTCTTTGGAGAGACCATTGGACAAAGAGGAGACACTGAAGAAGTCTCATGTGTAATCTCGCTAGACGGACTAACATGATAGTCGCTGCCATGGTCCCTAGGAGTTGTAGAACCAGTCTTGCCTTTGCTCGTCTCAGTGGCATCAGTATATGAATTTGTTGTTGCTATACTGTGATCCTTTCTTGTGGTAGGAATGCTCGCATTTGAATAGTGTCCAACTCTGCTCCTATAAAGGTGACACGCTGTGAGGGCAATAAGGCAGATTTTTCCCAGTTTATCGTTATGCTCAACTGGTGACAGACTGATGGTAGCGTCTCTTGTCTGAACTAGTTGATGCCTGGTGGGGGCAGTAAGGAGCCAGTCGTCCAGGTATGGAAACACCTGGAATCCGTGACGTCTCAAGTGAGCCGTCACCACTGCCATACATTTGGTGAACACCCTGGGGGCTGTGGTGAGACCAAAGGGCAGGGCTCGAAACTGGAAGTGACTGGCTCCCAGCCGGAAGCATAGGTGACTCCTGGATGCTTTGTCCATTTTGACATGGTAATAAGCATCCTTGAGATCGATGAAGCACATCCAAACTTCCTCTCCAAACAATGGGAGAATCAATTGTACAGTGACCATACGGAACTTGGATTTGTGTACGTAATTGTTGAGTTGACTGAGATCTAGAATGGGTCTCCGGTCCCCTGTTCTTTTCGGCACCAAAAAGAATCTTGAGTAAGTCCCTAATCCGATTTGGTCTGAGGGGACTGGTTGGATGGCTCCTTTTTCTAGCAGCTGAGATACCTCTGAGGCTGCTTGATCCCTTTGACTGGGTGGAATGTCCGGGATTTTTCTTATTGGCGGGGGTACTGAAGAGAATGGGATGAGGTTGCCTCCGGAAACTATCCTTAGTACTCATCGGTCCTGGGTGATGCTCTCCCAGGCTTCCGGGTATAAGGAAATTCGACCCCTGACTGGCTCCGGAAAAGCGCAGTCGGGCACACCCTCAGGAATGAGAGTATGGAGAGCCACGAAAGGAGTCACGGTCTCCCAAATTGCAGGGGCCCCCTCTGCCTCTGGGGTGACGTCTCCCTGAGTACCCCCCCCTCCCCTGCCTCTAGAGGGGGGGGTTCACCTTGTGTGGCAGGAAAAAACCTCTGTGATTTCTTGAACCACATCCCCCCCCCCCCCCGCTGGGCCTTGGGATAAGGCCTAGAAGGAAGGGAAAAATGGACCCCTACGGCAGACAGGGTCTTTCCCTCTTGCTCGCACCTGGTAACGGTGTCTTTCACTTTGGTCCCAAACAAGGAGGAACCGTCAAATGGGGCGTCAGTGAAGGAAGACTTGAAGGCCTCCGCAAAGTGACACAGGCGCAGCCAGGCTTGCCTTCTAAGGGCGATCCCTGAGCTCGCCGCACTGCTCGCTCCCTCGGCCGCATACGAGATGAGCCGCATGGACGAGTTAGCGAAGGAGTTGAGGGTAGAAACCTGTGCATTAACTGTCTGAGCTACAGCCGCAGGGATGTTACCCGCAAGAGTATCTCCCAGTTCTTTGAGGAGCTCTCTCTGGAGCCAAGTGAAGTGAGATCAACAATTCAGCGATCATAAAGTGAGGGTTGCTGAAGACAGGGTACGCTTCCCGTACCAGTCCATGGTCCTAGACTCCTTGTTAGGAGGATGGACTGATGAGGAAGACTCTGCAACTTCCTTCTGGGTGGCTGCCGCCACCACCATGGCATCTACCGGGACTCCTTTTGATAGAAACTCTTTTCCCTGGGGTGCAGATAGGAATTTGTTGGGGCGCCTGGGCAAGGGCTCCACAGAATCAGGGTTTTCCCACACTCTTCGACAAATGAGGTCTAGAAGTTCGTCAAAGGGTGGAGACACCCAGGAGGCAGAAGGTTGAGCGCCAAATGCCTTAAGGAATACTGACTCCTCCTCGGAAGGAGTTTTGGAAGGCCAGCTTCCTCTTTGTTTCAGTATCTCCAGGATATCGGAGAAGGAAACATCATCAGAGGAAGACTTGGGAGACCCTTCCGATTCCTCGAGGTCAGTATCGGAGGTGAGAGACTCATCCTGGGAGTCTATGTGCTTCATCTTGCACAATTTCTTTCTAGGAGGCTCCTCAGGCACAGACTCTGGGAGACCCTCAGAAAGTTGGGGACCACTCGTGAGGGTATCCTTAGGGACTGGCGCTCTACTGTCTATGGAGAGGTGAGTGTCAGAGGCTCTCGTCGGGGTGGTGGGGGATGGAATGACTGACCTGGGTGATGTAGCTGACGATCTTGCCATCGCGTTCTGCATGGCTTCGAAGGCAGGTCCTCCCGGGTTCTGATGACTGACCAGCCTTCGAGGCAATGTCCGGGGATCCCCCGAGCTGATGCACCGAGTGGGAGACTCGGAACCGACAGCTGTCCCAATGTATCCCCTTCGGGCCTGACCGAAGAGACCCGAGTCTCGAACCCTGTGGACGGAACAGACATGGTCGGAGCCGATGTCGGCACCAATAGACCCAAAGAGGGTATCGGAGCTGGCGCAGGAACATCACTCGGAGCGGAGCATACCGGCTCCGACGACAAAGATGTGTTCGGAAGAGGAATCATCGAAACAGTCATAGAAACTGGCTCCGGAGCCGAGAACAATTTGGCCAAAACTGGCGACTGCAGGAGCCTCTGCACTACCCTATCAACATCCAAATCAGAAAGCCTGGAAGATTTGAAGGAGAGCGATGGAGACTGGGATCTCTTGTCCGGTGAACCATGCCTGACACTGGGCGACCGGCTCCGAATGGGCTCGAGAATAATTGGAGCCGACACCGATTCGGTTAACACTGACACTTCCTGCGGCCCCGAGGACAGTGAAGCCGAGGAGGTAGAGTCCAACACAGTGATCTTCTCAGGAAGCTTCGAAGTGGCAGATGGAGCCGGAAACCTTTTCTTAGACTTGGAAGCTTTTGACTTACATTGAGTACTAGAAGCTGAATCTATAGCTTCCTCAAATGATGGTTTCAAAAGTCCCTTTAATATTAATTTGTTTTTTCTCTCCTGGAGCACCCTAGGACTGAACACGTGGCAAAACACAACTCCTGTAAATGGATGGCTCCGAGGCAGTAGACACAGAGTGTCCATCTATGATGGACATTTTATATCCACATTTGGAACATTTCTTAAAGCCAGAAGGCTTATGTTCCTTCTGATCTTTGGACATTTTATAATTAACGTTGGTTAAACAACTAGATGCAACCTACAAAAAAAGGCGGGAAACACCACACAATATAGAACACCGGGAAAAACACCGTACTAGGCACACTGAGAGCCTCTAACTGAAACGGTTCACAGACAGAATAGACACACCAGGAAAACAGTACTAGCCACACACAAAGAACCTCTAACTGAAACGGTTCTGGTATTACACAGGAACACACAAGACCAAATGTTTATCTAACGACAGTAGGGGAGGACTAGGTCCTCTAACTAAAACGGGCTTAGCCCGCTGGAACAGTTAGGGATACCAAAACAACTAACACTCTCAAGCACTGAAACACACACAAAATTAGCGATCAGCAATAAGAATAGCTATTAAAATAGCTTTTGGGTCTGAACTAATAACTTTCTCAAAGAGAAATAGCAAAAAGAGGGTACTTAGCCACAGCCAAGCGAGACCATGTCCGAACTACACAAGCGGCAAACAAGATCTGGGGATATGGAGCAGTGCACCATGGGATACCTTCTTAGCACAGCCAGTGAGAGACTTTGAGCTAGTAAAAATTGGCCGAGTCGGAGCCGATATTCGGCTCCGAACCCACGGGTAAGAATGCAGGCGAGATAGGACTACATAACATCAAATGCTTTTTGTGTGCAACCTACTCTAAATGGGGACAGGGAGGGGAGCAAAAAGAGCCTGAGCGTAGTAAGGGCAAGCGTAGCGGGGCTATTGTAGTTTACAAGTTTCCTAAGGTGTCCTAAAGCTATAAGGCAAGTATTATAGCTCGTAATGTAAGAGTCAGTTTACTTAAGTTACAGGGGAAGGAGGCAAACACTCGAGTAGAAAAAAGAGCCCTATGGCTGACCAAAATGTTGACCTGCTTAATTACACAGCACTAAGTGAAAGCTTAACAAATGCTTTTTGTGTGCTTAAATGCTGAGAGAAATTGATTTTGTTATGGTGACCAATTGCAGTCCTGTAGACTCAGTTTTGTATGTAAATGTAGAGTTCAACTAGGAAAAGAGAAAAGCAGAGATTCTAGGGTAAGCATGAAGGCAACAATAGGCAGTTATTAGGCAGTTATTTTATAATAATACATTCAGAAAGGTTTGATGGTGTGGGGGGGTGGTAAAGTAGCACACTTCAGAATGAACTAAGATTTATAGCTAAGCAAGAGAGCAATGCAGTAAATAAACACTTGCCAGATTTTAAAGATATACCTGAAAAACTAAATCAATTGTCCACAATTGTACAACTAAGACAATTGCCAGTAAAAGCACTTCAGGTATAGCTAGCTCAAGTTATTCAGGTCATAAAAGCACTTCTTCAATGTGTGTGTGCAATTTAAACATTAAAAACACATGCAGCAAGTAGGAACTCTGATTATACACTTTCTCCAGGTACAGGTTCAGTTTAAACACAAATATTACCACAGAAATTCAGTAAAGTCACTAGCTACTTATAGAGCCTCTGCAAAAAAATAGAGCAGTCTGAGCAGAATCAGAATTTAGCAGCATACACACACCACATATATATATATATATATATATATATATATATATATATATATATATATACACACATACATACATATATATAAATAGATAGATGTATATGGGTCTACTTGGATTGCTCGAATTTACGTTTCACCGAACCACAAATAAGTGACACCATTCAGCCAAAATCTCAGTGTGAAACTACACTATGCCGAACTACATATCCCCGAAACAACCACTGAAAATATTAAAAAAAAACACACATTGTGCTGCACCCCCAAACACCCCTTCCAAACTATTTATACTAACTCTGAGAACTCACTGCAGTGACAACAAGAGTAGATGTCCCTATCCTTACTGTAGTGCAATCTCCATTTGAAAGCTATGAGCGGTACAAAAATAATTTATCAAATCCTGAAGACTGCTGACACTACCGTCAAATCTGTCATGCCTCAGGACTGGTACGGTATATAAGAAGTCACATAAAGGCTGTATACTAGTACTTCTTGCACTACCAGCAACACAATACCCATGTCGATTAAACGGACTTCGGCTGAGTGTAGTTTTGCACTAATGAGATTTCGGCAGAATGATATCAGTTATTTGTGGTTCTGTGAACTGTAAATTCGATGAATGAAAGTATACCCAGATATATATATATATATATATATATATATATATATATGGTTTCCTATGAAACCATCGAATTTACACTACATCGAGAATGACTACATCGAGACCAGCCCATCGAAAGTACATAACAGCGAAAACAGAAATCGTCGACATTTAAAACACCGACTACAAGGAAAGTGCAGAACATACAGGAGAGAAGTTATAACTACAGACAACGCGAAACACCGAACACCATAACACAGACACACGGAACATAAACAACACACTACACTACATAGCATACACACTAGCCCTGACCCAAACCCTAACCCTAAGGTCCGACACTAACGCACACTTCACCTACCTGCACCCTAACCCTAACTCACTTACCCACCCCTAGCCCAAGCTCCGACACTAACGCACACTTCACCTACCTGCACCCTAACCCTAACTCACTTACCCACCCCTAGCCCAAGCTCCGACACTAACGCACACTTCACCTACCTGCACCCTAACCCGAACCCACTTACCTGACCACTCCTACCTCCGTCACTGTCGCACACTTACCGGGTCGCGTTAAACATACACAAGTGCTGTGACATTTCATTTTCGACGCTTTGGAAGTCGACGATTTCCGTTTTCGATGGTTTGCAAGTTCAATATAGAAGTCCCGATCTTCTCCTTTTCGATGTAGTGTAGATTCGATGGTTTCATAGGAAACCATATATATATATATATATACACACACACACACACACACACACACACACACACACACACACACATATACACACATGCACAAAATTCATATTAATTCTCTTATGCTTGATCAAGTTAACTTGAGTTGTTTTTTTTTCCAAAAATAAAATTCCAAAAAGCACGACTCAAAAACAATTTAACATATGCACACAAATTTCTTACAAGGGGGCAAGCAACCCTAGAGATCATGTGTGTGTGTGTGTGTGTAAGTGGGGGTCTGAAATACCCCACATCCCGAAATTAAGATATATTACATATCTATGGATCTACTGAATAAACAAATGACTGAAATGACAACATAATTACCACAGAAGGTCAACTTTGCAAACGCTAAATCTATTTTGCATGCAACAAACAAAAATCATGGCACATGCAAAACAACTCCACAAAAAACAGACAGACATTGCTTTTTGCAGGGGGGGGCAAGTCCTTCTGCAGCCCCCCCCCCACACACACACACACATACACACACACATCCTGCTAATTATAAATGCTAACTGAAACTGCACACTACTTGGGGAAAAGGCATATTTCCCTACCCCAAGAAGTGTGATCTCCCACACCTGTTGCCAGTCTGTGCAGTATATATATATATATATATATATATATATATATATATATATATATAAAATCTCCACATACACAAATTCCATGGTGTACACACATGCACAAATTCCATGGTCACTCTGCAGCACACGAAAAAAAAAAAAAACGCAACAAAATACAGGTGACAATGCAAGAGTCAATAAAATGTGAGTATACCATATATACTCACAATAAAATACACCTACCACACACATTTGTTTATATTTCTTAATCACAATACAGAACTCATCCATATGTACTTATATTGTGGTTTAGTCCACTAAAGGAAAAAGTACAAGTAAAAAACAGAAGATATACATAGTATATCACTGCAATAGAAAAAGGCACATATATTTACACACAAAAATTACAACTAAGTTCCTGGGTACAGGATTATTATCCCACCTGCAATTAAAAAAAAAAAAAAAAATCACCAAGACAGAAACTACTTAGAAAAATCATGTCCTGTTTTGAAAAAAACATGTAATCTGTAGCAAATGAGTTGGCTCAATGAACTTTTTTATGTTCCCGTACTAAGACTACAGAAACAGCCTACTTCGCTACATCAAAGTCAAGCTTACCAAAGCCAAACTTGCTGATCCCACTGTACTGCTATTTTTGCAGAAGGAAGCTGCTAGTGCAAGAAAGATATACTTTTACATTATTTTACAAGATGGCTGTATGCTCTGCACTGATCAGTATGGAATCTCAGCTCCTCACCCCCCAGTCTCTAAACATACTACCCCCTATGGCTGCACCAACTCAGAGAAAAAAATCCTTACTTGATCTGGTGCAACCTTAACCATAATACATTCACTGACCAGAAGTGTGGGGTCAGAGCGCATGCAAAAACATTAACAGTGCATTCACTGTCTGTTTATTTTACTACAGTGGTTAATCTGCTCTGGGGAATTGTGCTACTGTCAGACAACTTGCAGTGTAAACATGGTCAAAAAGTATACCCTTATGAAATTATTTTTATACCCTGACTACAGGCAAAAACTCCTTCTATATACTTTATTCATTTTTAGTTATTGTTTTGTTGATCAGGTTAGTCCTATTAGGCTAGTGCCGTCTTTCAGGGGAGACCCATGGTGTTACTTGTACACTTCGTGAAACTTCCGCCTCTCTTCAAAAGGTGATGTGGGATCTTTTACATCTACTAGCACTACCCCTTATGCTGCACTTCAATGTCAGCAACCAATCTATCTGGTTTGGGAAGAGAACCCACATCCTTCTGCATCAAAGGATATGTGCTAATTGTTGTGCCATGGATACTGCTTTACAGTCATAAGTAAGAACGTAAACATAGTTTCGCCTGCAGTTCTATTACATAAAGGAAGGTACAAATTAAGACTGTGCCCCTTTGTGGGGGCAGGAAAAACTACACTTTCACAACTCTTACATTTAAGTGGCACACAAGGATTAAATCTGAACTACATTAAAGGTATTATGTGACAGAAAATTTAAGAAGATTGTGCGTCTTAAGAAACAATTTGTATATCAGCGAATAATTATTTTTACAAGTACTCTCTCACAATGCACTTTGATGGGTCTCAGTAGATACACGCAGACATAATAGTCACGCCCCCCCCTATACACCACATACATACATACATACAACACCTGATCTGTAAAATGACTCTCTGCAATAGATAAATGTGGCTTCCGCGTCAGAAATTTCTAGCTCAGCATATGTGAATCTTCTTTTGTTCCGACCTTCAGGATGTGCTTGCTTTCTACTGGTGTTTTCCATGGCATCAAACATTGGGTTAAAGACGGTATAACTCGGTCTCTGTTTCACTCAGTGTGATCCCAACGAATGAGCAAGAATAACCCACAACTGAATCAATTTAAGGAACATAACATGCAAGAGCACATTAAACGATATTCTTACTTGACCTAAAGGCAAATCCTACAAGATGAAGATGCTGTCCAGACAACAGAAGATGCCACAGGAGGGTGGCATGAGGGTAATAAAGACCCAAAGGGGAACACCTTCTCACAGATCAACTGATGCAGTGAGTACACATTTGTTATATCAGACTTAGAAAAGTCTTCAACACTGAGTAACTGCTAAGAAGTATCTTAAGTAGAAAAAATGATCCTTTCAGGTAACCAAAGATGAAATCAGGTTAAAAAAAAACACAAACCTGAAGCACAAGTGTCAAATGAGGGCTGACTCCTGGAACTACAGGTCAAGCAGTAATGCTTAGTGAAGATGTGAACTAATGACAAAGAGGCCACAACACAAATGACCACAACAGAGACATTCTGATGGCAAACGCTAAAGCTGTCTGGCAGAGTGGCATTTGATAGAAGAATCAAGTAATGAGTGGTCCACCACTGGATGGCAAAACATGAAGCAGTTGACAATTTACTTAGGAAAGTTTGTTTCCTGAAGCAAAAGAAACAAAATAGCCTATTCATCTTCCTGAATTAATTCATCTACAACAGTCAAAACTTAAGATGGTTGTGTATGTCAAAAGTTATTTAAGACATGCACCCTAATTCACTGGTTCTGAACCAGCAAAGAAAGAAGAGGAGTGAACGGAGTGGCTTAAGCACAGTTCTAACACAAGTTTCAGAAGAAAAGCTGGGCTAGTCCTAAGGGACACCTGAACCTTTTGACAGACCATACAGTGTTGAGCAAAAATAATGGCCCTATCGTCGGAGATGCAGTAAGTGGAGAAAAAAGCCAACAATAGCAGTAGCAGTTTTCAAGAGGTGAACTTCAAAGCTGATGAAAGCCAATGTAATGGTGGACAGGCAAGCTTTTGGATCATGAAAGCCAAAGCCATTTCCTATCAAATATCAATAATCATAAACATATCAATCTCAGAACAAAACGTGCCACTTCTCTGGAAAATCTCCTATATTATACCAATACATAAAGGGGGCATTTCCACTGACCTAACTATTGCCCTATAGCTATACCTTCCCCGCTGGCTAAAATACTGGAAAAATGTAACCACACCCAGATCCTAACACATCTCATCTCCAACAATCTTCTTTCTGACACTCAACATGGATTCCACCCCAACCATAGTACTACCACAGCACTTATTCTTTTTAGGAACCTATTAAATATGCAATGCAACAACAGCCAACTATTATCTGCAGTTTCCCTTGACTTGTAAAAGGCACCTGATGCAATCTCCCATAACAAAATGTCTAACATCACTCTTACAATTAAAATTAACTACCCCCGCTCTACTATGGTTTCAAGACTACCCCTCCCAACACCAACAAGCTGTTCAGTGTAACCCTTCCTTCTTCCTGTGAAACTAGCAGTACCCCACGGATAAGTCCTAGGACCCCTACTTTTCATTGTATTTACAAATCATCTTCACAAAGCCACCCCTTTAGCAAAGCTGACTCCACCATAATCTGCTCTGCCACCACCCTCCAACAACTTCACATTAAGACCCAAGAAGCATTTACATCCATTGAAACCTGAATATGAAACTCCCAGCTAATACTAAATCCTAAAAAGACCCACCTTATGCCCTTCCATCCCTCCAGAGCAACAGTACCTATTCCCCCATTCTCTTATTTCTGCATCAGATAGTACTCCTATCTCCCCTGTCACACAAACCAAATTACTGGGTCATCATCTTTGACAATAATATGAAATTTGACAAACATATAGCTCAAACAATAACCAAAGTCCACAAAGAGCTAGGCACTCTTTACAGATGTAAAAACTTCCTAACCAACGTCAGCAACGTCACCCTAGCTTGTACCCATCTTCTCTATACCTTACTATATGGTTCTCCTGCCCTAATTAATCTAAACAAGACTGATCTAAACAAGCTATCAACGTGCTACAACAAAACGGCAAAATTCGCAACAAACTCCTCTTCCTGCACCCACCATTGTCAAGCCCTAAAACAACTTTCCTGGCTGGAACTCCCAAACACCTTAGCCCTAAGCCAACTTATTCTAGATCACCAAATACTATACCAACCTGACAAAACTCTAGCCTTACAAAACCTGATTACCCTCTACTCCAACAACCGAGAACTAAGATCCGCTAACAAGGCATTAGTCGCAATCTCCAAAACCCATTACAGCTCTGGTGACCCCCTGTATTCTAGTAACAATGACAAGAACTGGAACTCGCTACCACTAGAAATCAGGTTACAATCTAATAGTAACATATTCAAAAAACAGCTTACTTCCCACCTAAACAGCTCCCTGACATGCAACTGCCTAGCAACTGGCTGACGTATTCTAATTTCTTCCCCCACCCATTATCCTATCTCTTCTTGAAAATTCCCACAGATGCACTATATAGTATCACAGTTCAGATACCAAGTCTCCGCTGCCTACTCCCCTCTATCCCTTCCCAAACCCAGTAATACTAATTCTCCCGTAGCTTAAGCTGAAAAACCTCCCCCTTCACAGACACACTGGTTAGTATTTCTTCTTTTTCTTTCTTCTTTTATCTTCATCACATCTTCAACATTATCCCTACTAAACAAACTGAATGTACATACTATCATATGTTACTATCTGCTATACTTTTTAATTTTGTCACATTTACTATGCTTATGTAATTAATTTATGATCATGCAATTATTTTTTAGTATATGTTATATCTTGTAATTTTATGTCTAAACCACAATGCACATGTAAATATTTTATGTGTAGTATTTTTAACAATTGTTCTGGAGCTTTTCTCCCTGGTTCTCTGCTAAAAACATCTATGTCCAGTCGACCTCCCCAGTAAACAAATGTAAAATAAAATAAAAATAGATACATGAATTTCTAGTCTCAGGAATGAGAGCACTTTATAAGAAGGCAAAAATAAGAGAATCTTTTTACAGAACTGCTTAAAAAGCTAATGTCACTTTACACCATGATACGAAATGTAGAGATGCTCGAAAAATGCACCTTACACGTCTAACAGGTGCACAAGGTAACCCAAGACACTGCAAGATAAGACTGAGTGGAAAAGGATAGGTCCTGTTAAAGGGAGGGCCTCTGATTAAGCACAAGTTAGACACCATTATCACCTTTAAAACTTCCAGAACTAAGGTTGTAAAGTCAGAGTTAGCTGCCTCTCCAACTTGAAGAAGGCAGACTTCTGTTGTTTATACCACAGTAGATTGTAATAAGTTTCCTGTACTACAGGGGACCTGAAAATTGGAAACCACACCATTCTCAACCTCCATGGGCCAAGGAGAAGGCGTACTGTTTTTTTCTTTTCTGAATTTTGTGAAAACAAGTGAAATCACAGTAGTGGAAGGGCATCCACGATTCTTCAAAAACATGAAAGAGGGTGACAGAAAGAGAGAGAGGGGACGAGTCTATCATCAACTGCTCCCTGCATGTTCTCATGTGTCAAACAGATCAGGTTCTGGAATGTAATATTTCATGAAGACCTGATCAGACTGGATTCCTGAATCCTTGGCTACAGAAGAGGAAAGGATGAGGCAGCAGCTCAAGTACCTGACCAGCACATTCATTTCCTCTGGGATGCAAATGCTGTCACCGTGATATCCCAGTCTGGAGGACACGCCAACACATATTCTCTCTGTGTATGTGGTATGAGAATGTGTGCAACACCACGTCTTCAAAGAGTATACCATAAGCTGTTCTCACCTGAACAGCAGGGTCTCTGAAACTTTCCTTCCAGTGCCTTTAGGGTGAGGAACACTGCTCACAGCTTTGACTCCAGTATGTTGAGACCTTTTTCTTGGGGGTCCACTTCCTCTCAGCCAAGAAAGAACTTAGGAGAGCTCCACAACTCACTAGAGAAGCAACTGTTTCAGGACCTACAATGGTTACAATTTCTGTAAATTAAAATCTGCAGTCAAATGGATTTAAATCATCTGCCACTCTAAATCCTGCAGACAAAAGGGTAACATTGGAAGAAGGTCTGCAAGAGAATAAAGACTTTGTAGCTAAATCAATGTCCACTGCACAGCCCAGATCTTTAGGCATGTAAGATGAAGAGTGAAGTCAGTGTCAGCCATAAGGCCCAAAAGAATGTGCCTGGACCAACTAATGTGTCCTTGCTCAGGCTGATAAGACTGAGTCCCTGTCTCTGTCTCATCTCCAGATCAGGAATAACAGCACTGAAGAATTCTAGTTGTGTCTTGATGAAAGGAATCCTGTGCCCAGAACTCTCACATTTTATGGAGACTCCAGGTTTAACAACTGTGGGAGAATAAAAGGCAGGAAGGTTTTCAGTTAGGCACTCTGTAATAATAAAATCATCATGAGCTGTCAAGGAAGTACAACAAGTCAAAGTCCGTCTGCAAGGCCTTCACCATAAACAGTTATCACCTTAATAAAAATAGTAGGTACAGAGGAAAGACCAAACAGCAACACCTGGGACTGAATGCAGTGCCCAGCTACAGTGAATGAAAAGAATCTCCTGTGCAGACCCCTGATGCATATGTGGCAGCAGATGTCCATCATGTCTACTGACAACAGCCATACTGTGTCTACTGGAACATTACCTCCTGGAAGTGAACACCCAGAACTTGTCATACCGGAAGTGCTCTAAGAATGGAGCTCAAGAAAGGGAAGGAACTTTTTTTACCAGATATATCACGGAAAAAGTGCCAGCAGAATGCTCCCCTCAAAACACCTTGCTTACTTTTAAAGAATAATTTTTAATCTTATGAAAATTAAAAATGGCTGCTTAGTGAACCTTGACTGTGGTATAGTTGGATTCTTTGCCAAAAATGTCAGCTAAACACCAAGACTATTGGAACTACAGATGAGAATAGATCTAGACATTGCTTCTCTGACCATAAAGAAAACTTTATCCATTTATTCCTGCATAGCTTCTCAGTGGAAGACAAAAAGGATTTTGTAATAATATAAATCACCTTTAAAGAGAACAGGTCCCTGTGGCCATCAGGGAAACTTCAGAAACTACACAGTTAGTGTTAGAGAATGAAGGTCTGCGTAAGGACTACCAGATGGGTGGGATAAGCAACCCTTTTGGGAGTCAAAGCAAAAGATGTTTCTGCACTAGGTGATGCCATAGCAGTGGAAACTAAACTTGTCTGGGTCAAAAAGGGGTTACAAGGATGACCTAAACCTTGTGTGTCTTTGCTTTCTGCACAAATTTTATTACAAGTGGAAATGGGGAAAAGCGTAAGGAAGACTTAGGGATCAACTGCTGGATTACAGCATCCTGGGGTGTCTGTCCCTGTGGAATAATTATGAAAAAATAACTGCTGCATTTGGCACTGGTTGGCAATCTAAATAGATCACAGGAAAGTCTTCCACAGTAGCAGAAGATGGCATTCACTGCTGACTAACCCAAGGACCACTTGGTAAGGCATCAGTAAGAGCGGCTTGAGCTATTCTGCTAGACAACTGGTCTGCCTGGGAATATACATTGTAATCAAAAGACAGTGTATCAACATGGCCCCTCCCTTAGTGCTATCACTTTCCAACAGGAGGAGTATGAGTGAGTTTCTACACACATGTTGACATACAAAACTACTATGTTACTGGAATGGATGGCAATCAAACTCTGGGAAAGAGTCTTGCAGGACTACCCTCATCTCGTGGATACTGATGTGCATAGAGGCCACTTGAGATCATGTCCCCTGGATTGCATGCCTAAACAATAGTTCACCTTATGCCTGAGCAAATTCATTTGTCCTTTCTTCTCCCAGTCTGTCAACACAAAGGGACATACCTACGAAAGACTGCCTTGAGGAAGTCATCAATGAAGATGCTGATGTTAAGTCTCTGATAATCAAACTGGAAGGGGCACTGGGTCCAAGTTCTAAGTCCATATGACTCTGTGTTTGCATCTTGTAAAGGGAACCAAGAAAATTGTTGCTGACATTACACCCATAATCCTTGATGCAAAAGTGACTGTTGGTTTGGGGTACATCAGGACAATGCATATGGTTGTCTGAATGTTGGCAATTTGGTCTGATGGAAGACAGACTACAGATGTCTATGTCTAGGTGGCAAAAGATGAATTTCAGCACTTGCAACAGTGCCATCCCCAGCTGCGACTCCATGGTTTCGGTAAAAAATCCCAAGATCATGAACCACAGAAGAAAGTTATTTCCTGATCAGCAGTTCCTTTGTTGTGGCTGGGATAAACCAGCTGTCTAGCTAAGGGAACGTGAGAATGCTCTTCAGCCTGAGACAGGTTGCTATGGCTGCTATGTACTGGCCATCACCCTGGGGGCTGTGATTAAACTACATGGAAGGGCACAGAACAGACAGTGAATGGCTCCAACCCTGCAGCACAGGCATTTCCAGTAGTCCTTGGCTATCTTGGTGTGCAAACAGGGATCCTGGCAACCTAAAAATGCACAGTCTCCCTCCTGCAAACATGGGAGGATTGACCACACCGTCACCATCAAGACCTCACCTTTTCTCAAATATTTAGCTCTAATGCGGAACTTGAGGCCCTCTTTTCTTCCTGGGAACTGCAAAAAATATTGAATAAACTCTGGATTCTTTCCGGTTTGGTAGGACCTCTTGAGTACCATATTTTGACAAGTTTATTGCCTCTAGCTTGGCTGGGTCCTTTGAAGTGGGAGGCAGAACATCTGCTATTAGGAACACTTGTCTTGGTGGGATCACAAAGGAAAATTATCATCTCTTAACACCATCTCCATAATCCCGTTTGCTCAGTCTGGTGGCCTACAAAGCAGATGGTGCAGAGAGAGCCTACTTGAACTTCTCCACAGAGACAGTCTGTCAGCTAGGTCTACAGCTGCACCCCCTGGAGGCAGGGCTGCAGAATTTCTGGTACTGCAGACTACCTCTTTCAAATATGGTCCCCATTTTAGTGATCCTGAAGACCATGCTGGTTTCTATCACAACACTGCTCAAAGTGGTGGTGTTGACTCTTCATAAACCATGGGTTCATGTACTCCACTGATTTACACGAAAGGTTCTTTCAGTAGAAGAGAACTTCACTCCAACAATTACAAATGTTTTTCCTTTCTGCTTTCTCTTCTGCAGCTTTTCTTCATCTGAAGCTCAACCAGGGTACAAGTCATAATGATATTATGCAGTAGTCTCATTGGCTTAAGTGGCCATTAATTTCTGCCAAATTCCCACCAAACCTATGAAAATGGTCTAACTCTATACTCCTTGCCCAACTTGTTGAACCACTAGGGTCTTCTCAGATGGCTCTTTTTTAGGGGGGGGAGGGGGTAATAGCCCATAAAATGGAGCGAGTTAAATGGGCCTTACTCCAGCACAGTTCTTGGTGGTGGTGGTGGTGGGGGGGTGGCGGCAGATGATCTTGTCTTCTTTCTTAAGGATAGGAACTGGCTCTTGCAAAGTCCTCAACAAGACTATCAAAATCATGTGGACTGCAGCGGAACCACCCAAAAGGTGAGAAAGTTATAATGGAAATCTCCCTGCAGAATATAGTCATTGACAGAAACTGGGCTGGTTGGCTATGACCCTCTTTTTCATCACGTTTAAAATTTCCACACATTTGCAATCACTGATAATGATACTGAAATGCTTCCCTTTCTAGAATAGTATCTGAGGTGGATGACTATATAGGGAAGTCCAAGTGTTTTATTTTACAACTTCTCTCCCTAGGATCACTCATGGTATGTGTTTTTGTGCGCGTGTGTGTCGGCAGGGTGTGAGAAGTAGGAACCTGCACTGGGATATTGATGATTTTTCTCTGCAGCAGCTTTCTTCCACTGTCTTTACAAGGAAAAGATGATTGAGCTAAAGGACTAGAATGAGGTGCACCCAAAGGTGGTGTGAAAGACAGTGTTGAGTTCAAGTGGTTGCTGTCAAACCCCTAAGGTTGCTTTTGTATCGTTTCTTGATCCTGAACAACCAGCAGCAAAACACGCTGTACTGAGGAAACTGACAGACTCGATGTTTGTGTCAAAGTAACTGATGAAAGAGCCATTCCAACACCTGGCACCAAGACACATGCTAGTGTGCAGGAAGATTCTGCTGTCAAGGTGCTGAAAGTAGATATGGTCGACACAGAATCACCTTGAGTGTGTCGGGGCTGAAATAGGCACTGATACACTGACACATGACCTGAACCCTAATAAACATAGACAATGAAAATCCCATAGCTGAGGTTAATGATGCAGAGAGGGGTCCCATCATTGCTGACTCAAAAGATGACATCAGTGCCAATAAAGGAGTTGGTAGAGGACAAAATCTGCTCCAAAACACCTGGTACAGGGATTGGGAAAAGAGAAGTAGAAGTGTGGGGATCTTCTCTTGCTGCTCAATTAAACAGAAGGGGGGAAAAAGGATACTTAACATGATCTGTGCTTTACCCAATGCTCTCATCACATCTTCTGTAGCAACATGAAATGAGGTACTATGGAAAGTGTTTGAAGAACAAATTGAAATAGAGAAACATGGTCTTTGGTCTAGGTATCCAGATAATTCCTTTTCCTGGAGAGGGAGACTGTCTTCTTGACAAGCAGATCAGGGAGAACACAAACTTCCATCTATCAGACCCCAGTTGCTACTGCTTGATTCTAAGTGGCCTGAGGATGGCAGACTTCTACCCGAGGCACTTTTACTACTAAAGGGAAGACCTACCTAAGCCTTTAGCTTCCACCCATCTTTTTTTTTTGAACAGCTTTACTGAATTATTACTCGTGACATAAGCAAACTTATATTTATATAAAAGTAATCAAACCATATTATCAAGTACATATTTACAAACATTATGCATCACATATATTTTTTATATATTCTACAATCCAAATAATGTTACGTCAGTTACTCAATTCCTGCCTCCTATTTAGCATTCCTCCTCAAAAATATTTTTCTCCATGTACTGTGCCCTCAGTTTCCATTTTTTTGTATGTAAAATACGCCTATCCTTTTCTAAAGGTCCAGTTTCCTTTTCTTCTATCTCTGTTACAATATTGCAGACTTTGATTTATATATTCTAGTAATTGATTTTTTGGCAGCCACCAGAATTAAACTTAACAAGGCCTTGCTATGTCTAAGCAATTAAGATCCTACATCCCAGCTCAAAAAAGTGTATTCCTGACAGAATACTCTGTAGGGAGTTTTTAGTCTGCCAATTCATTAGACTCCAACAATATATATTTCCAGTTACCTTTTCTTCCCCATCACATCTCCAACATTTGCCATTTCGTGGAGGAAAAATTCTTTGGAGTCTGCTTGGGGTACAAATGTATCTATGCAAACACTTCCACGCAAAAATCCTAAATATTCTGGACTTTGTTACATACCTGGTAGCTATACACGTACTCCCATTGTTTCTTTGTGAATTCCATATCTAATCTCTTTTCCAAATCTTTCCTGACCTCCTCTGACAGAGTCGTATCCAATAGTTTTTGTGTAATATTTTATATGCCCTACTAATTATTCATTTTTTTTAACAGCAGCTTCTGTTCTAGACTCAGTTAAAAAACTCAGCCATTGCAGGCCTTATATTTAGGATTCCCTTTCCCCTTTCTCTTTTTCTATACTCTGATATCAATCCATGACGGTGAAGTCAATTCCTAGCCTGCAATCCAAATGCATTCTTGGCTTCTTCAAGTTCTATTACCTTTCCTTCTCTAATTAATTGGTTAAAATACTTTGGTTTCTTTAACAGTTTTCAGTAAATTCCAGCCCCCTCTTGTATATTCTCTATACCACTAATTGCAGCCATCCCTACCATCAAAACCTCCTTTCTCCACCCCCATGTTGGTTTAGTTCTTAGTATACTTTCTGCTACTTTACGAATACAACATTATATACGACTGTCAATCTACTTAAGGATCTGCATCGGAAAACTCATTCCTTCCTTATTTCTTGAATTAACCCCTGCTTCAAAGTAGAAAGGGATAATTATGATGAACTGGAGCTTTCTGTTTGTGTTCTGTAAGACAGCCTTAACTGTGTAGCTCTAAAATAATGCCCCAAAATCAGGTATTCTTACACCTCCTCGTTGTTTTGGAAGGATCAACTTATCCCACTTGTCTCTCTGCCCTCTTTCCTTCCCAAATAAAATCCCTCACCTCTTTATTAATTCCTGTCTAAAACTTCTCCCCTGGTTAATAAAAATGAGGTCCATCATGTTCTTTTTCTGTTTTTCTAGTCTTCCAGGTAAAAGACTCCGAGAGTAACAATCTCTTCAAAAGCAAATTGCTTTACCTTGGAACCAAATCTATCAGAAATGTCTAGCACCTACATGTTCCACTGCTAGTCACTCCAGACGGAAAAAGTCAGCATCCTCATGAGAAATTTTCTGTCCATACTTAGAGCATCTACAGAACCCTGAGGCCCTACCTATAAAGAAAAGACAGAATCAGCAGCAAGACTAGCATAACAAAACTAAATCCAACTAGCAAGTCAGCCAATAATACCATTACACACCAAAGAAAGTACAGTTGTGTACACTTACCATAAATGTAGATGTTAGAGTGTATTCACTGTTGCAGTCATTACATTTGGGTAATCTGCTGGCAGGTTGCCCTCAGTCAGCCTGAATAACAAAGTCTTGGGTCCTGCGTCAGTTGCTGTCTCCTCTTCCATGACGTCAGGGGTATAAAACATGCAGCCAACGTCATTTTATTCAGTTTTTCTTGCCTCAGATGTCAGGTGCCCCCAAAATGGGGAGCAAAAATATATATAAATATATAAATGCACTTTTAGAAACATAAAAATTTACCTTCAACTAAAAGTAAATACACCACAAAGGCTTTTGAGTATAGTGAAGGAAAGAAAAGGTTTAGAAAGGGGGATGGCGGGTGGGTAACCCAGACTGCAACAGTGAATACACTCAAACATCTACATTTATGGTAAGTGTAGACAACTGTACTATGTTCTTCGTGTTTCACTGTTGCAGTCATTACATTTGGGCAGAATCCCAAAGCTACGGATGGGAGGATGGAACTAAACAGCATTAGGAGTGGCTATAAGGCCCTGCAGGACTACAGTGGCAAAGCCTGCCCTGGATTTGGAGAAGAGATGTAAATGATAATGCTTTGTGAAAGTATGAACAGAGCTCCAGGTAGCAGCTTCTAGAATGTCTTTGGTTGGGACCCCTCTAAGAAAAGCTGCTGAAGTAGAGGCAGCCTTGGTGGAATGTGATCTGATCCCCCGGGGCACAGGTTTACCATGGTGTAAATAGCATAAACGAATGCAGTGGCTTATCCATTTAGAAATAGTCTGCTTTGATATAGCCTTCCCCTCTGATCCTGCAGCAAATTCTACCAGTAGTTGCTCAGACTTTCTTAGCAACTTGGTTCTATTTAAATAGAATCTTAGTTGTCTGTGTACAGCCAATGAATGCAGAATCCGCTCCCCCTTGTTCTATGGATTTGGGTAAAATGTTCGCAGGTGAATGGTCTGGTTAAGAGCCACACTGGATACCACCTTAGGCATAAAAGAAGGATTGGTCCTGAGGGATGCCCTGTCTGGGTAAAAATATAATAAAATGCTCTACTGCCATGAGAGCCTGTAGTTCTGAAACTTTCTTGCTGAAGTGACTGCCAAAAGAAAAACTGTTTTCCAAGATAGAAATGTTATATCCGCAGTAGCTGCTGGTTCAAAAGGAGGCAGGGTGAGTTTTTCCAGCACAAAATTCAGGTCCCATGCAGGAGTTGGTGCTCTTCTGGGAGGCCTTAAATTTTTGGCCCCTCTAAGATACTGTTTAAGCAGTGGATGAGAAAAGAGGGGAGGCTTTGTGTTGTAATGAGCCGAGATGGCAGAGACATGGATTTTTACTGAAGAAAAAGATAGGTCCTTGTCCAGCATCTCAGTCAAATATTGTAAAATCTGAGGAATATTGGGCTTTGCTGTGTCTATTCCTTGTGCTTGGTTCCAAGCACAGAATTTCTTCCCATTTATCAGCACAAGTTTTTCTAGTACTAGGCCTTCTGGCTTCCAAAATGACATCCATCCCAGATTTACTGAGAGCTGTTTGAATAATTAGTTGATTAGCCATGCTGCAGGATTCAGAGTTTGGTGCGGTGTGTGCAGAATTTGATAGTTCTGCTGAGACAGTAGATGAGGTATGTGAGGCAAGTACCATGGAGGAAGGTGTGACATATTCCTTAGAAGTGGGTACCAGTGCTGGCGAGGCCAGTCCGGAGCAATTAGGATAATTTTTGATTTTTCCTGTCTGACTTTTAGTAAGACCTTGGCGAGCAGAGACAGAGGGGGAAAGGCATAGACTAAAGTTTTTCCAGCTGAAGGATAGAGCATCCACTTTCCATGCTTTTTTGTGATGAGTTCTTGTGCAAAATTTGTCCAAATGATAATTTTGGGGAGAGGCAAATAGATCTATATCTGGGCTTCACCATTTCTGTGTTAACATGCTGAAGATTTGTGGATCCAGTTTCCATTCGTACGGGTCCCATAAGACTTCTGCTTAGGTCGTCTGCCAGAGTATTTTGCTTTCCTGGCAGGAATTGAGCTTGAAGATGCATTTGGTAAGTCAAGGCTGTGTTCCACAAAGCCATGGCTAGTCTGCAAAGGGGGTAGGAATGTGTACCCCCCTGCTTGTTTATGTACCACATAACTGTGGTGTTGTCCGTCTTTATCAGTAGTAGTTCTGAATGAAGTAAGTCCTTGAAGGCTGTTAGAGCATTCTGAACAGCTAGCATCTCTTTCTGGTTGATATGCAGATGCATTTGGTTTGGGCTCCATTTGGCCTGAATGCATCTCCCTGCCAGGTGGGCCCTCCAAGCATAGTCTGATGCGTCTGTAGTTAGGGTTTGGGTGGCAGTCCCATGTTTTGGTGACATGTCTCTGCCCACCAAAGAAAATCCTGTTGTAGGCAGGGAATGAGAGGAATCATTATTTCCAGGCTGTGACAATGTTGACTCCATAAACTTTTTAGGTACCACTGAAGTTTCCTCATATGCAGTCTCGCATATGGAATTAGTAAAATGCAGGACGCCATGAACCCCAAAGCCTGCAGAATTTGTCTTGAAGATAACTGGGTTTTTGTTGCCATTTGTTTGAAGTATGTTTTTAGTTGCCTTTGTCTGGCGTGAGGTAAAACTTCTGGGCAGTTGTAGTCAAGATTGCACCCAGGAATGTAATTATTTGAGAGGGTACCAGTTGTGATTTATTTTGTTTATGGTGTACCCTAGGCATGCTAGAAGCCTTTTTACAAACACCAGATGTTGAAGAAGAGTGTCCTTGTCCTCTGCTTGAATGAGACAATCATCCAGATAAGGATAAATTTGAATGCTTGTCTGCAGAATGCAATAACTGGTGCCAGGCACTTTGTAAAGGGCGCAGTAGATAAGCCAAAGGGCAGTGCAGAGAATTGGTAATGCAAAAAAACGGTTTTGAAACTGAGGTATCTTCTGCATGATTCCCTTATTGGGACATACCGGTATGCCTCTTTTAAGTTTAGAGTTACTAACCAAGCGTTACTGCCTAGCATAGGCAGTAGCTGTTGCAAAGTCAGCATTTTGAATTTTGGAATGTCCAGGAACGTGTTCAGAATCGATACATCCAGTATTGGACGCCATGAATTGTCTTTTCTGGGTACCAGGAAAAGTCTTGAATAAAAACCTTGTCCTTTTTCCTTTTCTGGTACGGATTGAATAGCCCCCATATCCATGAGGGACATGACTTGTTTCTGGGCCTTTGCCCACTGGTTTTGTGGCAGATCCGGCCACCCATTTGGGATTGGCAATGTATGGAAATGAAATCTGCACCCCTGGGATACTATATGTTTAATACCCACTTGTCCTGGGTAATTAACTGCCAATTTTGAGCATGAAGTGCTAGTTTTCCCCCCAAGGGGGCTGCCAAAAGATAAGTGCTTGGTGCTGGTAGAGGAAAGTCATGGAGACTGCTTACTGTAGGGTGGTGCTTTGTTTCCTCCAGATTTGGAGGTGAAGGCACCCCATTGCTTTGATCTATAAGAACCCTGTGATTGGTATCTGGAGCCTTTTGAGCACCTGGATTTGCCCTGAGTGGCTCTGTTGGACACAGGAAAGGACCAATTTTTAGTAGGCCAGTGCCTACTAAACCTGGGTGGCTGCACTTGCAAGAAATCTTTTACAGTTTGCATAGATTTAGCTTTGTCTTCCATTTTCTTTGAAACCTCTTCTGCCTTATTACCAAACAGAGTATTCATGCTGCAAAGATGCATTCAACAATTTAGCTTTAACATGATCAGGCAGATTTTGATCCTTGAGCCGGGCATGCCTTCTAATCACAGATCCAGTAACGGCGGCCCTATAAGAGGCCTCCAAGGAATCAAAGCCACATTGCAAATTATGCTTTCTAACCTGTTCTACTGAATGCAATAATTCCTGTAACCCTATTTTCCACACAATCAGAAATCAACATCATTTTTTGTTTTAGTAATCCCATAACATGCTGTTGATATTTAAGCATATGAAACTGGCAGTTTAAAGCCCCGATTGCCAAGGATGCAGACGTATAAACCTTTTTATCCCATCTGTCCAGCGCCCTGGAATCTCTATCAGAAGGGGTAGGATTTTTGGCTGTAGAGGCCTTTACACCCTTGGGACCCCGAGAAATAGTCTCAGGATCAGCAGTAGGATTTTTGAAAAGAAATTTGTGGGAGTCAGGATCCCTGTAATATCTGTCTGGCTTACTAGGAGCCGAAAGCAGGGAATCAAGATCCATGCTCGATTCCAAGAACACATCATCAACAATGTCTAATACAGGAGGTATTGCCAAAGGCCTATACTGAGGAAGAAGGAAATCCCTAAGCCTCTTTTTTGATTCAGAGAAGTCCTGACTCTCCCAGTGAAAATGTTCCCTTAAAGTATGCAAAGTCTCTCCAAAAGAGTAATCCTCAGGAGGAGATGCAGATGGAATGGATTCCTCTGCATCAGAATACTCATAGGGTGGAATAGAAAATTCCTTATCAGAAGAGTAATCAGAAGAAATGGAAACCTGATCTGAAGATTCATAATCAGTGCATTGCCTAGGCCTCTTAGCAGTGGGGGGGGGGGGGGGGTTGGGAACCCCTGATCAAGGTAATTAAATCCTCAGTCATTTTGATCAACTGTTTTTTAGGCATAGGGGCCTGAGCACGTGGCTCATGCATCAGTTTTTTAGACACAGAAATTGTTTTTGACCTTTGAGTTGAGATTCAATACTGAAAATCTCGCGGCATACCGGACTCCGAATGGGGCTCGGTAGAGGACTGTGACTCAAAAGTAGCAGGTATCAGGGGCTGTGAAAGCGCCTCACTGAGCACCTGTGACTGGCTTAGAAGCTTTGTCGTCGGTTTTGGGCCTCGACTGTCTGTTTCTTTCTTTTTCTTTGCGTTTTTTATGAACTCCAGTAGTCGGATTGCTAACCGACAACATTTCAGGATAATTAAAACTTGAACCAAAATATTTAGAAGCAAAAATATACCGATGCTTAATAGTGCATTGGTTAAATCTAGCACAAAACCGACAGCAAGGCATGCTGTGATCAGGGCCTAGGCAAGGAATACAGTACAAATGAAAATCCTTATGAGGTATTTGCTTCCCACAAGTAATGCAATTATTAACTTTTACCGACATCGGTAAGGAGCAAGAAAAAGTTTTCCCAATGGGGTACTTGGCTTTAGTTTGAAGACTTCGGTTCTGAAACTCGAATACGAAAATTTCAGGAGTCGGCCGACTGGCACTTGCGAACTGCTTCTGCTTTGGGCACCACGTGGCAAGAAAGACTGAATAAAATGGCGTTGGCTGCATGTTTTATATCCCTGATGACCTGACGTCATGGAAGAGGAGACAGCAACTGACGCAGGACCCAAGACTTTGTTATTCAGGCCGACTGAGGGCAACCTGCCAGAAGATTACCCAAATGTAATGACTGCAACAGTGAAACACAAAGAACATCTGCCAAATGAGTCCAAGAACCTGGCAACCAGTTGAAACAAGTTGGTGAATGGACTGTGGAAGGAATAATTACTCTACAGTTAATAAATTAACTATTTTAAACATTCACTAACAAAATCTAAGAATGATGCAGAGAGCTCACTGGATACAAAGTGATAATTCACTGAAAGGGGATTATTCCACTTTTTATCCAAATTTTCTACTACCAAGCAAGACTGGAATCACATCTCAATGCAGTTTGAAACGTGGCAAATGAGATCTGGAGAGAAGGGGAACAATGGTGTATTATGGAATACAAGGGTGGAGTTTTAGTAACAGAGTCTTAAAGATAATGAGCACCTTTTGCCTGTAGCTAACCAGTCCTGATACTGGACAGCCTCGATCATGAAAGATCAAGTGTTAATAAAATCATTCACAGCCAGTGTCATGCTGCTACCTGTGCAAACTGGTGTGTATTACCTTGACTTTTTGTGAATTCCAGCTAAAGAGTTCAGTGTGAAATGCATCAAAAGCTAAGTTTCTCTAAAACTGCAAAAAACATGACAGCTGCCTGGTTGATGTCATCCAGTAAATAGTTCTCAGTACAGAGGAAAATGAAAAGTTATGTACTCACCATGGCTATGTACCAGTGTTGTCTATTTTCATTCTTCCTCAACATATGGTTATGGATCCAACCTCAGTTCTGATTCAGCTGCATATCTCAGACTTACGGACCCAACTCTCGAACTCCTCCTTCTACCTATAATGCACCAGCTATCCTGCAGTACCTCAGATAGAGTTTACTGCTATATATATATATATATAGATAGATAGATAGATATATATCTCCTAAGATAGAGTAGGAAAAAGGAAAATTACAGTAAGACAGGGCTCAAACCTGGGGAAAAAACAAGCATGAGATCACTTCAGAAGATAACAGGAAAGCGAGAGGAGGGTGGGGAGTTGAGGAAGACTGAAAATGGACAACACAGATGCATAGTTATGCGAGCACATAACCTTCATATCTGATGTTGTCATTTTCATTCTTCCTCAACAACATATGGGACAGAGCCACCAGCTATGTGAATCTTGAGTGGCCATCATGCAAGGATATTCCTGAGAACTGCTGAACCAAAAGCAGCTCTACCTCTAGAAACCAAATCTAGCTTGCAATGAATAATAAAGGTAGGAGTATTGGACCTGGTAGCTGCTGCGCAAATGTCATCAATGGGATTATAGATCAGAAGCCAGTAGAAGTGGCCATGAACCTAGTTGAATGAGCCTTAGGAGGCTTTGATAGGGAAAGGCCTTGCTGAGTATATATAAAAGAAATGCAATCAGTAAATCTATTTTGCCAGGGTAATTTTAGAAACTGGTGATCCCAGTCTGTTCAGTGAGGAAAACAAGCATCTGGTCAGTTTTCCTGTGCTCTCCCTTATTTGAAAAATTAGGGAAGAAGATAGGCTTGATAGGCTGTTTGTTTGATATTCGATTGAGACACTACTTTTGTTAAAAAAGATGGGCTGGTTCATAAAGAAACTCTGTCTTTGTGAGAAACAATGTAAGGGGATTTGAAAGATTAGAGTCTAGAGTTCAGAAATGTTCCTACCAGAAGTAATTCCAATTAGAAATGCTGTTTTCCAAGACCAAATTTTTAAATCAGTTTTGGCTGAAGGTTCAAAACATTGTTGTGTCAGCGCTGATGTACTACTGTCAAGTCCAATGGAGGAGACCGATCTTTTACTGGGGGCCTAAGTAAGCAGGTGCCTTTTAGAAAAGCTTTACACAATTTGGAAGAAGCTAAACCGGAAGCTTTTTCTCCTGAATTAAAATTTGATATGGCTGCCAAATGAACTTTAATTGTTGAGAAACCAGCACCTTCTTGAAAAAGACACTAACAATTCTAGAACTGAAAAAAAAAAAAAAAACAGGAGCAGTGAAAGGATCAATGTCCTTTTTAAGAGCCCAAGTTGAGAATTATTTCCATTTTACTCTTGTACATCTTTCTTGTAGACACTTTCTGGGGAAGATAAAAGTACATGTCTAACGAGAGGAAAGCCTGGGCTGTCTAACTATCAAACTAACTGGAGAAACTATAGGGTTATAGTTTGAGGTCAAGACTACTGGGATGTTTCATCGCCAAGGGATGCGAGAGGAGGTCTGGACTGGGGTCCAATATTCATGGCAGATATCGAAGATGAGACGAAAGGAAGGGGGACCACACTTGGCGAGGCCAGAAGGGACAATGAAGATAACTGAGGTCTTCAACTGACTTGCCTTCTGTAAAAATTTTGAAATCAGAGGTAACTGGGATGGGTATAAAAGAGACTGAAGGGTCAAACCTGCACTAGAGCGTCTCTTGGTGTCTTCCCCTGAAGAGGGTTTAGAGCAAAATACCTGCTGCACTTGCTGTGGAAAGAAGCAAAGAGATATCGGCAAGGTTGCCCTCAATGATGGAAAATCTTCACCACCACTGACTGAGAGACCACTTGTGAGGTGTCAAAATGGACCTTCTAAGTCTGTCCTCTAGTATAATGGATTTCCACAGAACGTTCATTGCCACTAGTAAGTGGCTGGAGGAGAGAGATCTCCCCCACTGCCACACTCTCATAGCTTCTTAACAGAGGGGGTAAGATTGGGTTCCCCCTTGTTTGATGATGTACCAGACCACAAACATGTTGTCAGTTCAGTTTGAATCGCAATAGTCCCCAGAGGGAGAATATCTTGAAAGGCCTGCAACATTAATAGGACCTCTCTCATATCTAGGACACTGATGGGCAAAATGGTCTCCTGGAGGAACCACATTACATCCCAAGAAATGCCCCCCCCCCCCAACTGGGAGGCGTCCGTGGTCACAATAGCCACTGAAGGAGATGGAATAAAAGAATGGTACAGGTAAATGCCATCCGACTGAATCCAATGAAGTGGATTTCTACATAGCCAAATAAGTTTGATTGGGAAGGATAGAGGATGATGCAGAATAAACCACTGCACAGCTGGAGTCCACTGGAGAGCATGCATATAGAAACGTGTCATAAAAACTAAGATGGAGCAGGATGAACTACAATTTGCTGTACCTGAAACTTGATTGCATCTATACATTGTGCAGGCAGACCAGCAATCTCACTTATTGTGTTCAGTTGGGAACCGATGAACTTCATGCTCTGTACTGGGTGCAGTTTGGACTTGGAGGTGTTGACTGTAATACCTAGTGTTTGCCAAAAGTTGGAGCAAACAGTCCCTGGACTGTTCCAAGAGGTACCTGGTTGGGGCAGTAAAGAGTCAGTCAACTAAATATGGAAACACTTGAAATCACAGCAGTCTCAGGTGAGCTGCTACCACTACCATACATTTCGTAAATACCCTGGGGGCTGTGGGGTGACCAAAGGACAGGGCTCTGAACTGATAGTGACTGGATCCCAACTGAAGGTGCAGATATCTTCAGGAACATCTGTTCATCTTGATGTAATAGCACATGTCCTAAAGACAGACTGAGCACATTCAATCATCCTTGCACAAAAAGGGCAGGATGGACTGAACCATGACCATTCGGAACTCTGACTTCACAAATTGGTTCAGGTTGTTTAGATCCAAGATTTTCTCTGGTCCCATGTCTTCTTTGGCACTAAAAGGAACATTGAGTTCCGAATCCTCTTTGGTCTGGTGGGACTTCCTGGATGACTTTTTTTTCCAGCAGCTTTTGAATTTCTTGAGTTGCAGCTTCTCTTTGACTGGATTGCACGTCGGGAACCTTTTTTCTTTTGGTTGGGGGAATCCTGAAAAATGGTATGAAATAACCTCTGGATATTATTTTTAGCACCCAATAATCTTTTGTTATAGAAGACAAGGCATCTGGGAACAAGGATAAGTGCCCACCCAGCTGCCTCCAGAGATGAGCATTCAGGCAACCTTTCAGGAGCACCGAAAGGTTCTATCTGGAAAGGAATCTCAGAAACCCTGGTTTTGCAGGCCTCCTCTGCTGCAAGGACTGTGTCTTCCATTTGAAGTCCCCACTCTGTCCCTGCAGGAGTTGTCCCCATGCAAGTCCTGGAAAGAAATTCTGCATCATGGGATATCAACCTCATGGATGCACTGGAAATGGATGATAGAGTGGCCAGTTGTGAGGATGAACTTTTACAGTCCTCCACAGACATGGACTTCAAGAGGGATATGGAGAGATCCTTTTTTCAAATCCCCCTGCAGCCTCGTAAAGTGCACTAAATAATTCAGGGACTCCTGACTGAACCAAATAGGGGCATTCCAAACCTGTCCAATGCCCTCGACTCTCTAGTAGGGGGATGAGCAGAGGAGCTCTGCTCGGCTAGCTCCTTTTTTGTGGCTGCCACCAAAAAGTACAGTTTTGTACCTACCATAAATGTAGATGTCCGATAGGTATGCATCTGCAGTCATAACATATGGGCTGTCCTGCCTCAGGCAGCCCTTCGGTCGGCCGGATTCCAAAGTCTGGGTCTGGCCTCGGCTGATGTCGCACTTTCCCCGACGTCAGAGCATCTGGGGTATAAAAGCATCAGCAGACGCCATTTTCCTCAGTTTTTCTTGCCCCAGATGCCAGGTGCCCTCTAGGAAGGCTAAATTTGGATAAATGCTGAAAAGTTCCAAACATTTGCAAAATTATATACATGTATAAACAAACAAATACACCATAATAGATTCCCCCAGCTAGCTAAAAGAGGGGTAAGTACCCTAGGAATACCACAGAGGGGTAGGAGGGAGGGTAATCCTGACTGCAGATGCATACCTATCGGACATCTATATTTATGGTAGGTACAAAACTGTACTATGTCCTTCAAGGATGCATCTGCATTCATAACATATGGGTAGAATACCATAGCCAATCTGGGGGAGGAGGTACTAAGAAAAGGATGGTGTAGTTAAGATCCCCTGCAGGACTGCAGTAGCAAAACCTGCTCTGGATCTGGAGTATAAAGGTAGATTGTAATGCTTGGCAAATGTATGCACGGAGCTCCAAGTAGCAGCTTCTAAAATGTCCTTGGTAGCCACCCCTCGTAGGAAGGCTGTAGTGGTGGCCGTGGCCCTTGTGGAATGAGGCCTGATGTTTTCAGGAACTGTCTTTCCATGAAAGGAGTAGCAAAATCGAATGCAATTTCCTATCCATTTTGAAATTGTCTGTTTGGAATTTGCTCTTCCTTGCACCCCAGTAGCATATGCTACAAAACGTTGGTCAGTTTTTCTGCTAGTTTTTGTTCTGTCCAAGTAGTAGCGTAGTTGTCTGTGTATATCCAGGGTGTGCAAAAGTTTTTCCCCTCTATTCTGTGGATTATGGAAGAACGTAGGCAAGTGAATAGTTTGGTTCAAGGATACCCTAGATACCACCTTTGGCATAAAAGTAGGATTGGTTCTTAGTGAAACTCTGTCCTGGTGGAAAATAAGAAATGGCTGCACTGCCATTAATGCTTGTAACTCAGATACTCTTCTTGCTGAAGTGATTGCCAGAAGATATGCAGTTTTCCAAGACAGAAACTGTAGATCCGCTGATGCTGCTGGTTCAAAAGGAGGAAGTGTCAGTTTCTCCAGCACAAAGTTGAGATCCCAAGCAGGTAGAGGGGGTCTTCTTGGAGGTTTAATATTTTTGATCCCTCTCAGAAATTGTCTGAGGAGAGGGTGCGAGAAGATAGGTGGATCCACATTGTATTCTGCTGAAATTGCTGAAGCATGAATCTTAATGGAAGAATAGGACAGGCCATTGTGGAACAATTCTGCTAAGTATTCTAGGATATGTGTTATGTTTGCCACTGTGACATCTGAGCCTTTTGATGTGCTCCAAATGAGACATCTCTTCCATTTAGCTGAGTATGTCTTCCTTGTGGAAGGCCTGCGAGCCTCCAAGATAATGTCCTTCACCCTCTGAGATAAAACAGTTGGATTGGGATTTAAGGAATTTTCCAGGCAGTTAGCTGCAATGTTTTCAAGTTGGGATGCAGGGTCTTGAAATTGTTCTGCGTCAGAAGAAGAGGCCATAGCGGGAGAGGCCATGATTTTGCCTGAGACATGCTTCTCAATAATGGATACCAGTGTTGCCTTGGCCAGTCTGGAGCTATTAGTATCACTCTTGGCTGTTCCTCCCTGATCTTCAGTAGAACCTTGTACATCAATGGGAGAGGTGGGAAGGCATATACTGTTAGGGCTTTCCAGCTGAAAGAGAGAGAGTCCACCCTCCAAGCTTGTGGGTGGTATGTGTCCTTGAGCAGAATGTCTTCAGTTGATGGTTGAGTGGGGAGGCGAAGAGATCTATCTCCGGCATTCCCCATGTCTTTGCTATGAGTTGGAAGATGTCTGGGTGCAGCATCCATTCGTGTGCATCCATGGTAGTTCTGCTTAAGCTGTCCGCCAGTGTATTTTCTTTCCCTGGCACGAATTGGGACAGTAGTTGGATATTGAGATTCAGGCATAGTTCCCACAGATTCATAGCCATTCGGCATAGAGGGTAAGAGTGTGTGCCTCCCTGCTTGTTTATGTACCACATGACCGTGGTGTTTTCTGTACTTATTAACAGGTGGCCTTGTTGGAGGAAGGGTTTGAAGGCCTCGATTGCATGCCTCACTGCCAGCATTTCATTTTGGTTTATGTGCATGCTTAGCTGTCCTTGAGGCCATAAACCTTGGATACATTTGCCCTCCATGTGTGCTCCCCATCCTCGGTCTGAGGCGTCCGTGGTGATGGTCTGCCTTGTTTTTGGTTTGTTGAAAGGCAACCCTCTGTTGGACTGGCAGGCCTGAGCCCACCACAGGAATTCCTTTTGAAGGCATGGAATGATTGGTATCATGGTTTCTAAACTGTGACTGTGTTGAGACCATACACTCCTTAGGTACCATTGTAATTTCCTCATATGCAGCCTGGCATGTGGTATCAGAATTATGCAGGATGCCATGTAACCCAGGGCCTGCAGGATTTTCCTTGCAGTAAGCTGAGTTTGTCTTGTCAGAATCATGAAGTAATCTGGAAGTTGTTTTTGTTTTTCTTCTGTGAGAAAGGCCATTTGGGTGGTTGTGCCCAGATCTGCACCCAAAAAGGTTATCCTTTGGAATGGTACTAGTCTTGACTTTTGGATGTTGACTGTGTATCCCAAGGTCTGTAGCAGGTGTATGGCATAGGCCAAGTCCTTTATCAAATTTCCCTTGTTGTCCTCTTGTATTAGGCAGTCGTCCAGGTATGGGTAAATTTGAATTCCCTGTAGTCTGCAATGTGCAATTACTGATGCCAGGCATTTCGTGAATACTCTGGGCGCAGTAGATAAGCCGAAGGGCAATGCTGAGAATTGATAATGCTCTGATCCTGCAAGAAATCTGAGGTGTCTTCTGCAACTTGGTCGAACAGGGACGTGCAGGTATGCCTCCTTGAGATCTAGAGTCACCAGCCAAGACTCCTTGCCCAACATGGGAAGAAGTTGCTGTAGGGTCAGCATCTTGAATTTTGGCACAATGAGATAAGTGTTCAGTGCGGACAGGTCGAGAATAGGTCTCCATTGATTTTCTTTTCTTGGTACAAGGAATAGTCTGGAGTAAAATCCTTGGCCTTGTTCTGAACATGGCACCTTTTCTATAGCTTTCATCTGAAGTAAATTGTTGATCTGTCTTAAAGCCTCTGCCCTCTGATTTGGTGGAAGGTTTGGCATTCCGCTTCTTTTTGGCAAAGTGTGGGAGTGGAACCTGTATCCTTTGTCTATTATTTGCAGTGTCCATGTATCCTTTGTAATATAATGCCAGTTTTTTGAGAATAAAGCCAGCTTTCCGCCCAAGGGTGCTTCCAGTTGATCCCTGGTAGGCGGAATCAGAGTTAAGTCATTGAGCCTGTCCTGGTGCAGAGGTTGTTGTTGTTGCTGTTGCACTACTCCTCTGGTTGGCAGGCTGCCACTGACGGCCTCTGTAGGAGCCCTTCGATTGACCTCTGCCTCTAGGGCGCCTGTTCCTGCCTCTCTGGGCTCTGTCCGAGTCTGGAAAGGACCAATTCTTAGTAGGCCAGTTTCTGCTGAATCTCGGTGGTTGTACTTGCAGGAAATCTTTAACTGTTTGCACAGATTTTGCCTTTTCTTCAACCTTTTTAAGATCTCCTGAGCAGAGGAGCCAAATAAATTTTGTTTCTCCATTGGAGCATCCAGGAGTTTAGCTTTAACATGGTCTGGCAAAGATTGTTCCTTCAGCCAGGCATGCCTACAAATAACTGCCCCAGTCATAGCTGATCTAAATGAAGCCTCCAGTGCATCATAGCCACATTTTAAGAAATGATTACTAACCTGTTGTGAATTGTGCACCAAATCCTGAAGGGATTTACGGTCTAGGGGTTCAGGAGAAGAAAGTTTCTTATTCAGTTCATCTAACAAATACTCTTGGTACTGTATCATATGAAATTGACAATTTAATACCCTGACAGAAAGAGTTGCAGAAGTATACACCTTTTTTCCCCATCTCTCTAAAGCTCTAGACTCTCTTTCAGAGGGTGTAGGATTTTTGGCAGTAGTGGCCGCAACCCCTTTAGGGCCCTGAGAAATAGTCTCTGGGTCTGCAGAATGGGCTTTATACAGATGGAAATGAGAATCCGGGACCCTGTAGTATCTGTCAGGTTTGGCAGGGGCCGGAGGAAGAGTATCAGGGGCTGTACTGACATCATTGTACACATCATCAATTACATTCAGAACAGGAGGTATAGCTAAGGGCCTATGTTGAGGCAAATGCAAAAAGGTCCTTAATCTTTTTCTAGAATCAGAGAAATCCTGACCTTGCCATTGAAAATGTTCTCTCATGGAGTGTAGAGTCTCACCAAAGGAAAACTCTTTAGGAGGGGAGGCCGAAGGGATAGATTCCTCAGCATCTGAATCCTCATAAGGCGAGTAAGCCCCTTCCTGGTGGTCTGACAACTCAGACCCATCCGTGGAGTCATCTGAAGAGTGTGGGTCAGAGGGGTCAGTCCTGGGCCTTTTGTCCGGAGGAGGGTGAGAGGCCCTGTCTGGGTGAGGTTGTGAACCCCTAATTAAGGAAATAAGGTCCTCAGCAAGGCTGAGGATCTGTGAACTAGAGGAAGGCCTCTGGGAGGTAGTTTTGGTAGGCAAAGCTTTAGATAGTTTGGCAGCTTTAGCCCTTGAAAAGGCCTTAATGGACATGGAAGCAGGGGGCCTAGCTGCCCCACGTGCAGGAGTAGAAATGTCCAAAGGTATGGTGTCGGACATTTCCTGAACACTGGTTCCGGTAGGAAGTTCTGTAGCCGACTCAGCCGGGGCCTCCCGGGCCTCGGTGGTCAGATGTATGGTTTCGGAAGAAGGAATCTCCGAGGAGTCGGTTTCGGCCGAAACCGAGACACTCGCGGTAGGCCTAGCCGCGAGTTTCGGTCCTTTTCCTTCCGTTTTTTCACCATATGCAAAGTCGGAGTCTCCGACGGCATTTTATAAGCAAAAGCGGCTCCAAAAAATTCCTCTGCAAACTCCGACCGACGTCTAAGAGTTCGTCGGATGAAGGAAGCACAGGCTAAACAGGCCGGTACGTCGTGGTCTGGGCCTAAGCAAGGAAGGCAGTAGGAATGGAAATCCTTATGAGGTATTTGTTTCCCACAAGTTAAACAATTATTTACTTTGTCTGACATCGGCTGAGGCAAGAAAGAGTCCCCAACGGGGTACTTAGCTTTTCAAGTCTTCGGTAGCTGAATTCACTGGATCTGACCGACCAGCACTTGCGAACAGCTTCTGCTTCGGGCACCGCGCGGCAAGAAAGACTGAGGAAAATGGCGTCGGCTGATGCTTTTATACCCCAGACACTCTGACGTCAGGGAAAGTGCGACATCAGCCGAGGCCAGACCCAGACTTTGGAATCCGGCCGACCGAAGGGCTGCCTGAGGCAGGACAACCCATATGTTATGACTGCAGATGCATCCTTGAAGGACATCCACAGCATTAACAATGACTCCTTTGCTCCAATGGTGTCTGCCCTTTGGTGATGCTAAAAGTTTGTCTGGACATCGGGGAATTGGCTCTACAGAGTCTGGTTCCTTCCATGCCAGGTGAGAGACTAGGTCAATAACTTATCAGCCGGGGGAGTCACCCAAGACAAAATGGGCCAGAACCAAAAGCTTCCAAAAATACTGACTCTTCTGGGGAGGGAGTATCTTAAGACCATCCACCTTTTTGCTTGAGAATCTGTAGAACATCTCCAAATAAGACATCATTCAGTGGAGATCTGGGGCACCCTTGCCCTTCACTGAAGTCAGTATCCTCTGTGAAAGATTCCATAGGGAATCTATGTGCCTCCTTTTGCATGTTCTCTTATGGGGAACTCCTCAGTGAGATGCTCTGGGGATGAATCCAAAGAGAGAGTAAGTTCCTGTAGGGAAACTGTCTGGATGCTAGATGTCACCAGCTTTCCCTGTGAAGTAGGTCTGATGGAATCAGAGCTCGGACCAGCTTGGGGAAGAGAGAGACAGCAAGAGAGACAGGATCTCTTGGATGACCAAAAACCCTCTCCACTACCTTAAATGTAGAAGGACCAGAAAGAACCAGTGACCGGCCAACACCGGGGCTGAAACCTTCGAAGTAACCAAGACTCAACCATGCTAGCTAGCACCGAGGCTCTGAGGAGACAAGGACAGCTCCGACAATATCAGAGTAGATCCTGATCCCCCGGATCAGATGCCAATGCTTCAGCTCCGGGACTTAACCAAATCTGAGGGGATAGGAGCAGAACCAGTCCAGGAAACCACTGGAGTCAAAGACCTGTTTTCACCACAGACACAGACTCTCTTAGGACTCTCTGATCAGAGTGCTCCAAAACCATGGGACGGATTGGAGAAGGAGATATAACTACACAGGAAATAGAAGGGAGGCTCATGGATCCAATGAGAAATGAAGCCTGAATAATCCCCATCTGAACCTGAACTCTGAGGAACTTCCTCATCATCTTATCCATGTCAGCCCATGAAAGACTTCTGGAGGATCTAACAGATGAGGTAGTAGACTGTGGCCTCAAGTGCTTCCTTGGTGTGGTTTGAAGAAAAGGTGAATGGAGCTGAGGAGACACCGGATCAATTGTGAACTAGGGTGAGTGAGTTAGAGGAGATTTTGAGAAACTAGTGGTCGGATCTGAGGTTTTCGGATCAGAGTGCTGTTTAGGAGATTGTCCTAGTATAATAACCAAATATGAGGGTTTAGGATCTGATGGCTTCCTTTTAGGATCCAAAGCTCTTCGGATCTTTTGAGGTGGCATATGGAGGCAGGAGGAGCCTTTGGAGATCAGATAGGGGATCTCTTCCTAGACTCCGAAGGAGTTTCAGAATGCTTATTGGGGGTTTGAGCCCCAGACGGAGGAGATCACGACGGGGGCAGCAATCCCTTAAGGACCAATTTATTTCTTCTACCTGCAATGGCTCTTTAGTTTAAAGCAGCACAGATAGGACAATAAGTATTCAGGTGTACTGATTATAGGCAACAAATGCACACCCTGTGGGCATCAGAATTTGGAATTTTGTGCCCACAGGAAGTGCATTTTTTAAAGCAGATCGCTTTCTCTGTCACAACTAAGAATGACAAAGAAAGAAAAGAGCACCCTATAAAGGGTAGGAAGAAGAAGCAAAGGAAAGGACTGGTACCAGCAATGGTATGCAACGAGAGTACCAAAAAGGTAGAAAAAGGAGGTAATAAAGGGCTATGAGGGAAAATAGTAGAAACATTTAGAAGCTAAGTGGTTTTCTAAATATTAGCTACTCAAATACTCGTAAATAAGTGAAAAAGGCTCCTGAGTGTTCGCGCCTGTGCGAGATGGCAACAAACAAGATCTGAGGTACTGTAGGCTAGCTGAGGCATTATGGGTAGATGGTGGAGGCTTGAGAGTTGGATTCTTAAGTCTGAGATATGCAGCCAAGTCTGATTAGAGTTCGGATCTATAATCCATACATTGAGGGAGACTGAAAAGGACAACATCAGATCAAATCAAACATACCATCTGACATCAATATTGCAGACAGCTAGCAGACAGGCAGGCAGCAGTGGGGAACAAGAAAAATTATCTTAAACAGTAAACTTTTTTTTTCAAACACTCGCTGACCCAAAAGTAGGCAAAAATGACCAACAAAGTGCTCATGAACAGAAAAAGCAATCAAGTGAACAATGATATGGATGTAGTGAGAAGTGAATAACGTACATAGTAACACTATTTTTCTACAAGTCAGAAGTAACAGCAGCTTGACACTGGCATTACACTTATAAAGGTAGGACATTCAGCTAACTAAAAAACAGGTTAGATGATGCCTAGTGTCCGAAAAAGAGAATGGAGTGTTATAATACTGCTGCAAGAATCCTCTCCAAAAGCATGATATTGACACAAAAATCACATCCCTAGCATATGCAAGTTTGTGAACAGTAATATGCATTTTAACTTCCCCATTAAAATCGTACAGTATTTTATTTAATAAAAAGGATGCAAATCAAAATTCGTAATCATGTCTAGAAGATATTAGTGGAGCTAGAAGACTTACCCTCTTGTTAGCAACTAAACTAGAAAGGATACAAAATCACATCATTAAAGTCTGGCACATTTTAGGGTCCTACAAAACAAACAGTACAGTGACAGTAGAAGCAAACAGTCTTCATAATGCAAAAGGAATAATTAAGGTAAGTCCACATAATCCTCAAACATCTGAAAGGACAGCTAGCCACACCAAACCTAAGACTCAGAACTGACCACTGCCAAGTAGACATGCTCGATAATGTATTGTGAATGCCTCATGAGTAACTAGGTATGATCAACAGTGTGAAAATTAAGGGAATGAAGACACTGATGATACATACTGCAGTGACATACCATGATAACAGGACATGCTCACAGGTACTATGCAAGTGGAAAAACAGTGACAGCTTGTGTGTTCGATAAAGTACTGTGCAAGCAACAGCACTAAAAGGACGTGAGTGGTGATTGTTCACTTGATAAGTGAATTAGCATGCTCAGTGATATGCGACAGTAAAAGGGCACATCTTATGGCAAATGTCCACAAGTAACTGGGTATACTTAGTGTGCCTATATAAGTAAAGGTAATGACCATGCATGGTGACAGAAAACAATATATTAAAGGTTTTCACAAATGTCTTGTGGCTTTGAAAAATGGGAAGATTAAAATAATCAATTTAATATTCCCTGGAGTGGTACACTGCATTTGCAAAATGGGACACCTTGAGTACAAGCTTGAAAATGTGATCAATGCAGTGCAGGGATCACTGTGTCTTTCTTTATACACTGAAACTGCTTAATTTTTTATGACTCCAACTTAGGGACAGACTAGCAGGATGAATGAATGGGTGAGTATGTTTGCTTATTGTTTTGTGTGCATGTGTGTCTATGCATTTGTGCATGCACACACATGCATGTATGCACGTCCTAAGCAGCTTTTATTGTGTGGGTGATGGACGGCGTGGTTCCTCTATTGATAAGAGAATACCTGAATGAATGAAGCATTTGCTGGGCACCGAGCAGATCAGGTGTCTAAGAGTGACCAAGAGGCCGCTAGTGGATGGACAAGTTAGCAAGTGAATAAAATAGGTAATTAGTCAGACAAACAGAACCTGTGGTTGAGAGAGCTGGTGTAGACATGAGTGAGCTTCCAGATAAGCAGTCAGTACTTGGAGTAAAAGAAATTAAATTGAGTGGCAACACTAAAGATATGAACAGAGGACAGAAGTCCAAGAGTCTTGGTTCTAACTCTTATTTACAATTTCAGCAAACATTTTCCACTGTCATTTACTGTTCAAAGTCAGTTAGTCATTAGCAGAATCAACTGACAAATGGAGGTTACCAACCAATGAAATGAAAAAAATTAGGTTAGTTATTCTCTTTGAAAACTGAAATACATCAAAGACAAATTTCTCCAACTTGATCCCATTGGCTTTCTGAGGTTTGACAAAATGTCCATCATCGTCCGTGTATGGGACTTTCTTTATAGCTATATGATGCTTCAGTTTCCTTTCATGAACTCTACAAAATACAACCAGCAAGGGTAGGGTATATTATACAGCCTTATTAGAAAAAACATTCTTGATCACAAAGAGAAGCTTGAGTGCAGCAATGAGACAGAATTATATAAAATCTCACAGGAGCCATGTAATAAATAAATGCAATATCAAAAATACAGTCTTGGATTAGTGAAACAGTGCGTACTAGCCAAAGCCAAAATATGATGCAAAACTTTTCCGTTACACCTCAGTGCCTTCCTATCAAACACATGCAAAAATGTAGTACAGTTGTGTCCCACTTACCATAATTATAAATGCTTGTGTACATCAGTGATGCACTACTGATTCTTGGGTCTTCCTTCCACATAGAAGTGCATGACAGCCCGATTTCCAGAGCCTTTAAATCATCCCTAGCCAATGGACATCCTAAGACTGATGTCAGACTATAAGAAGGGTGTCCATTGGTGCAATCTTCAGGTCTTTCTTAACAGTGAACAAGGAGTCTGATGCCCATTGACAATATAACCTCAAATGCTTGAAGTTAAAGAGAGAAGGACGGAAAAACATAAAAGGCAAATAGGGGCTGATTGAGATAAGGGGATTAGCTTCACGAAAAAACTCCTCCACCCCTTGCATCCAGCAAGGAGGTGATAAGTGGTCAGCAGTTAGAGAGATTGGAGGGTGGGAATATGTACTCAAACACTGATCTACTCAAACATTTACAATTATGGTAAGTTGGACACAACTGTACTATGTTCTTCGTTGTCAATGTTGCAGTACTGATTCTTGGGAGAATTCCCAAAGCTAAAAGTTGGGGAAGGGAGGGGGGGGGGTCATCTGTATGACATTAGGAAATAAAACTCTGCAGAATGGCAATAGCAAAACCTGCTCCTCTGGAGACACTGCCTAGGTTACAGTGCTTTATAAAGGTGTGCACTGAGTTCCAGAAGGCTGCCTCTGATGCCCTGGGTAAAGACTCCTTTTAGAAAAAGGAGTGGCAGCTGCCCCATGCCTGGTGACATGTCTTTAATATGCTGAAGAGGAGGAATCCATACAGTTGTCAGCTCTATGTTTTACACTTTTCGCATGGAATTTTGCACAGTCAGGACAGTTTCAGATGTTGTGCTGAAACCCCAAGCAGAACAGACAAAATGAGAGCAAAATCTTCATGTGGGCTTTGCTTCCCACACTTCAAGGAATTGTTGACTTTTTTAACATTAAATTAGTAGAGAAAATTTTTCAACAATGTACTTATCTGACTGGATGCAGAAGGTTTGCTGGAAAAATGAGCTGACTGACAGACTGCAAGCATTGGACTGGATGACCACAATGAACTGAAGCTGATGCTGGGCACCCTTCTTATTGTCGGACATCCAGGCATTGTCTTCAGATGTCCGTCATCTAGGGACAATGTAAAGACTCTGGAAATAGGGCTGGTCTCGGACTTCTACATGGTAGGACAACCCAAGAATCAGTACTGTGACAGTGATTACCAAGAACACCACTGAGATTATGCTCCAAATTAGAGAAAATAAACTTTTGTAAGTATGCTTATGACACTCAAATGTCAGTCTTTCATCATGAATAATTCATGATATTTTCACTTCTACAGGCAAACTGAAACTTGCTTTTCCTGGTCCTTTATTGTGGCAGCTGAACATCTGTTGCCAGGTCCTGCTCCCAATTTTCCAGGTTTAATTTGTCCACTAAAACCCACCAGACTACAAGCTGTCAGGCCTGGGATGGCACTTAACACTTAAACTTGTAGATGTGAGGCATAGAAGTGCTAAATATACCTGCAGCTTCATATATGCTGCTCATGAGATGGGTATCAATCATACCCCTTAACCTCCCACATTTAGCATACTGGAGTGGTAACTGTGAATGACAAATGTGAATATTGGCATCCATTATACACATTTATGCCTGTGTAGGGAAGTAGCCTTCCCAAAACGCCACTTGTTACGACTGGTGGCCATCCCATGAATTCTGGTGTGCCCAGGCATGCAGTCACACCCTCACTTTCAGACTGGTAGAGGAATTACTAGGCTTAAGCATGTTCACCTATCATTAGACAGGCTACTTGTTGAACCTGGTCTTAGTTGGGCTTTATCTCTCTGTCATTCAGCTAAAAGCAGACAAAACTGGAGTTGCAAACTATTACCTCACTTTCAGACATGTAGACTAAACCCAATACTTGTTTTACTCAATCCATTTCAAAAACAGTCACAATATGCATCATCCACTACATGTTCTCAGCTTGCCACTAACTGAGCATGTCAGCCACATCATTTGGAAAAGGATTGAAAAACGACAACTTACTACATAACAATGAAAGGCAGCACATTTTCACTGCTCAAAGACTTGAGAAAAGAACCTAAATGCACTTGCCAAACTATTACAATTTCATAGGTCACACTAGTATAACTTCAAATATAAAACATCAAAATCTTTACGTAATCCTTCAAATTTATTAGCTGCAAAACAAGACTGTACAAATCAAAATCCAATGTCCCTGCTTCTGATAAACATGGGTGGACGTTTTAGTCTCATTAAATTATCCTGCCAGACATCATAAGCCAAAGATCTATGGCATAAAGAGAAGAAAAACAGATCCTTGTCAAACTCCTACAAAAAGAAGTTATGTACTCACCATAACGTTCCACGTTTGTTGTCCATAATCTTGCCTTCACTCTTGACAGTTGGGTTTGGAACCACTCTGCCCCATACTAAATCTCGAGAGCTTTCACTGGCTCGAGGCTACAACCTATCCCAAGATGCCTAGCGATTGTTACCCAGATCTTGTTTGAGACAACTAATCACTAGCCTATGCAAACCCAATACAACTACTACAGCAGATCCTCTGCCCATAATTCCTAAGGCATGAAGGGAATCAGAAATTTACAGCCAATTTCAGAAAAATTCCTCTCAATCCTCCAGGAAGGGGGAAGGAGGGGTGGGATGCAAGAATGAAGGTGAAATTATGGACAACAAACATGGAACATTATGGTGAGTACATAACTTCTTTATGTTATGTTGTCCTATCTCGCCTTCATTCTTGACGGTTGGGACAACGTCCCTAACAACTTGTTTCTCGGGTGACTCAAGGGAATAAACTCTTCAGAACAGTGGAACCAAAAGATGCCCTGTTCCAGGAGGCCACATCTACTTTGTAATGAGTGATAAAGATACGAGGGTTAACCCATGTAGCTGAAGCACAAATTGAATCCAAACGGAGCCTAGCTTGAAAGGTGGTGGAAGTCGACATAGCTCTAGTTGAATGTCCTCTAATTTTTCCTGGCAGGTCTTTATTCCAAGAGTTACAGACGTAAGTAATGGTGTCTGTAAGCCATTTTCATAAGCTGACTTTTGGAAACTGAAGTTCCTTTTATGTTTTCTGAGAATGAAACAAACAGTTGGTCAGATTTTCTATAATCTTTTGCCCTATTGTACTCTAAATAGAAACATAACTGCCTATGCACATCCAATTGGTGAAGCTTCTTGTATTCTGCCTTGTTGCCATAACTGGGGAAAAATGTGGGTAGCTCAATAGACTGATTTAAATTGGCCTCAGAACAAACTTTTGGCAGAAAGGAAGGATTTGTCCTGAGAGAGACTCGGTCTTTGTGGAAAATCAGATAGGGAGGACGGACAGACAGAGCTTGCAGTTCTGAAACCTTCCTAGCGGAAGTAATGGCTGTCAAAATGATTGTCTTTCAAGATAAAAACTTTAGTGGGCAAGGGGAGGCTGGTTCGAATGGAGGGAGAATTAAAGAGGATAACACCAAATTTAGATCCCAAGGAGGTGGTGGTTCTCTTGTGGGAGGTCTTAAAATGAATATACCCCTCAGAAAGGCTTTGCATAATCTGTGGGACATTATACCAGATCCCATGTATCCTACGTGGTAGTTTGATAGAGCAGCTAGTTGTACTCGTACTGTGGCTGCTGCTGCACCCTGATTAAAGGTTTCTGTTAAAATTCCAGAATTGCTGATGTAGGGGCTGTAAAGGTGTCTGTGGTTCTTGTCAGCCCAACAAGGAAAACCTCTTCCATTTGTTTGCATAACGTTTCCTAGTCGTATTCTTGTGCAACGAAAACAGAATGTGTTTCACTGCTGGGTATATAGTTCTGGAAGCCTGGCTAAAATGGAAAGTGGAGTAACCAAGCTGTCAGCTTGAGGCTTTGAAGACAGGGGTGGAGCATTCCAGACTGATGAGTCAGAAGATCTGGCACTGGGTCCGGGATCCAAGGCTCCTCCTGAAGATGGGGCCATAGAAAGGGGGAACCATATCTGACAAAGCCAGTAAGGAGCAATGAGAATCAGCTTGCAACTCAACAATCTGACTTTCTGGAGAACTTTGGGTATTAATGGAAAAGTACAGTTGTGTACACTTACCATAAATGTAGATGTTAGAGTGTATTCACTGTTGCAGTCCTTACAAAATGGGTTATCCAGCTCCCGGTAGCCCACAGTCGTCTAGAATACCAAAGTCTTTGGTATATGATGTCGGCTGCCCTCGGTTTAGGCCTGACGTCAGGTTCAAAAGGAAGGCAGCAGACGCCATTTCCTCAGTTTTTCTTGCCTTAAATGTCAGGAGCCCCCCAAAAAAGGTTAGATCAGGAAAAGAAAAATCCAGTCTGTGCCCAAAGAAAATGGGGGGATGGAAGGAGGGGAAGCCAGGACTACAACAGTGAATACACTCGAACATCTACATTTATGGTAAGTGTACACAACTGTACTATGTTCATCATGTTTAACTGTTGCAGTCCTTACAAAACGGGTTGATTCCCAAAGCCCAGGAAAAAAAAAACAAAAGGGAGGAGGAACACCTACTGTTTAAGGGTTGGTAAGGATGCCCTGCAGCACTGCAGTGGCAAAACCAGCCCTGTAATCAGAAAACAAGGGTAAATTGTAATGTTTAGTGAAAGTGTGGACACAAGTCCATGTAGCTGCTTCCAGTATGTCCCTAGTAGGTACACCTCTTAAAAAAGCTGCTGAGATAGAGGCTGCCCTAGTAGAATGGGTCCTTAATACTCTGAGGAGGAACCTTTCTATGCTGTAAGTAACAACAGTGAATACAATGAGCAATCCACTTAGAAATGGTCTGTTTAGAAATAACTTTGCCCCGAGCTCCAGGGGCAAAACTGACCAACAACTGATCCGACTTTCGAAAAGATTTAGTCCTGTCCAGGTAAAATTTAAGCTGTCTATACACATCCAGGGAATGCAGTAACCTTTCCCCTTTATTCTGAGGATTAGGAAAGAAGGTAGGCAGGTGGACAGACTGGTTAAGAGTCAGGCTAGAAACCACTTTAGGCATAAAGGAGGGATTAGTTCGAAGAGAAACCCGATCCACATGGAAGATGATAAAAGGCTCTACTGCCATTAAGGCCTGCAGCTCAAAAACTCTTCTAGCTGAAATAATAGCCAAGAGAAAGGCAGTTTTCCAGGAGAGAACCTTCAGGTCTGCTGAGGCAGCTAGCTCAAAAGGAGGCAGAGTAAGTTTCTCAAGTACAAAATTGAGATCCCAAGCAGGAGTATGTGCCCTTCTGGGAGGCTTTAAATTGCTAGCTCCCCTGAGTAACTGTTTCATCAAGGGATGAGAGAAAATGGGATGCTCAAAGGAACAATGAGCAGAAATAGCTGAAGCATGGATTTTGATAGAAGAACAGGAAAGTCCACCATTAAGTAAGCCTGGCAGATAGCCCAGTACCAACCTATGAGGGAATGCATAGATCAAGAGCTGTGTGCAGGGGAAGGGCAGAGCATCCACTTTCCAAGCTTTGTTGTGATGATCTCTGGTGCAAAAGGTTATAGAAGGTGGTTGGTTGGAGATGAGAAGAGATCCACCTCAGGAGTGCTCCAACGCTGAATGATGTGATAGAAGATGATCTTGTTTAGTTGCCACTCGTGAGGATCCAGGGACTTGCCTGCTCAACCGGTCTGCCAAGGTGTTGAGCCTTCCTGGAAGAAACTGAGCTATCAGATGAATGCCCATGGAAGCTGCTATGGACCATAGTATCATGCTTTGTCTGCACAGGGGATAAGAGTGCGTCCCTCCCTGCTTGTTGATGTACCACATGATTGTGGTGGTGTTTGTCCTGACCAGAAGAGTACCAGGAGAGAGAAGATGTTTGAAAGCCATCAAGGCCTGCTGGACTGTCATCAATTCCTTCAGATTTATGTGCAAATGAAACTGTTGAGAGTTCCAAATCCCCTGAATGCATCTGCCCTCTAGATGTACTCCCCAAGCGTAGTCCGAGGCATCTGTGGTGAGAGTCTGGCTGGCAGGAGGTGGACAGAAAGGCAGGCCTTTGTTCTGTGCACAGGCAGTCACCCACCAAAGGAACTCCGTCTGCAGGCAGGGAATCAGAGAAAGTATCAAGTCTAAATCTTGAGTGTGTTGACACCAAAGGTTTTTGAGGTACCAGTGTATTTTCCTCATATGCAGTTTGGCATACTGAATCATCAGAATACATGAAGCCATGAATCCCAGGGCTTGCAGGAATTGCCTTGCAGAGAGCTGGGTCATGCTTGCCAAATTTTTGAAGTAATTCGAAAGATCCATTTGTTTCTCTTGACGAAGGAATACCATCTGGGCAGCTGTGTTCAGGCTCTCTCCCAGGAATACAATCTCTCTGGTGGGTACCAATTTTGACTTCTTTTTGTTGATGGTGTAGCCCAAAGAGGTGAGAAGGTTCTTTACCAAGTCCAAATCCTTTAAAAGTTGCTATGGACAGTTTGCCTGAATAAGACAATTGTCCAAGTAAGGGTAAATCTGAATTTTTTTTGCCCGCTAAAAGCAATGACTGGAGCCAGGCATTTGGTAAAAACTCTGGGAGCAGTAGATAAGTCAAAGGGCAGTGCAGATAATTGGAAGTGCCTGTTCGCCGCCCTGAAGCAAAGGAACTACCTGCAGCTTTCCCTTATTGGGATGTGCAGATAAACTTCTTTGAGATCCAAAGTCACCAGCCAGGAATCCTTGGCCAGCATTGGCAGCAACTGCTGAAGAGTGAGCATTTTGAATTTGGGAATCACCAGAAAAGTGTTTAGAATGGACCAATCCAGAATAGGGTGCCAGGTGTTCCCTTTTATGGGAACCAGAAAAAGTCTTGAATATAAACCCTGGCCTATCTGTAGTGCAGGAACTGGCTCTATTGCTCCCAGGTTTAGCAAAGAAGAAACTTGTTTTTCTGCTTCTGCCCTATGATTTGGGGGGATATCTGGGTATCCTTGGTGGATAGGGAAGGTGTGAAGGGAGAACTTATAGCCTTAGGATACTATTTTGAGCACCCATTTGTCGTCTGTGATGGTGAACCAGGCATCTGCAAAAATGGTTAACCTTCCCTCCAAAGGAAACCCCGGGCCCGCGGAGGCAGGCAGGGGAAGGCCGAAGTCATTCGGAATGCTTGCTTTGGGAAGTTTGCTTAGAACTCCCCGATTCTGAAGAGGAAGCCTGCCAGTGCTTAGCCTTTTGAGGGGTGGAAGTTGGTCCCCTAGAAGACCTGCAATCCCTAGGCCTAGTGCGACTCTGTTTACTAGGGTCAGGAAAAGTCCAATTCTTAGAACGGTAATGTCTACTAAAACGAAGAGGCTGAACTTGCAGAAAGTCTTTAACAGTTTGCATAGATTTGGCCTTTTCCTCAAACTTTTTCAACACATCTTCTGCTTTGCTACCAAAAGATTGTCCTTGTGCAAAGGCACATCCACTAATTTAGATTTGACAGGTTCAGAAAGGGGCTGTTTTCTAATGACAGAACCAGTGGCTGTTGCCCTGCAAGAAGCCTCCAAGGTGTCGAAACCACAATGTACAGAATGTTTAGTGACAAGAGTGGCAGAATTCAATAAATCTTGCATGTCCTTACTCTCCATCAGAACACCAGCAATTTTAGCCTTAATAGCCTCCAAAGTATGCTGCTGATACCTAAGCATATCAAAAAGACAATTGACAGACCTAATAGCCATGGTGGAAGTATAAATCTTTTTCCCCCATCTAACCACGGCCCTAGATTCCCTGTCAGAAGGAACAGGATTTTTAGCAACCGTGGCTTTAACACCCTTAGGGCCCTGAGAAATGATCTCTGGATCAGCAGTAGGATTCCTGAAAAGGGACTGATGAGAATCAGGAACTCTATAATACCTGTCAGGCTTTCTGGGAGCAGGAGGAACAGAATTAGCAGTCAAAGAATTCTCCATGAAAACATCAACAACTTCCAAAACTGGAGGGACAGCCAAAAGCTTATGCTGTGGCAAATCGAAGAATTCCCTAATCTGTTTCTTAGACTGAGGGTAGTCCTAGCTTTCCTATTTGAAATGCTCCCTAAGAGTATTCAGAGTATCCCCAAAAGAAAAATCTTCTGGAGGGAGGCAGAAGGGATGGAGTCTTCTGAATCAGAATCTTCAAAACCAGAAAAAAGTTGAGAGTTTCCCTCTTCATCAGCAGAGTTCCTGGAAACCTCAGAGTCTGAGGCACACAAATCTTCTGGGGACAATTCCCTATTCCTCTTAGGAGGTGGCTGAGAGCCCTTGTTAAGGGACAAGAGTTCACTAGCCATTTTAACCATCTGAGCCTGAGGTATTTGAGGGGAGGCCGGCGCCTGCTTTGGAGTAGATTTTCAGCTGGACGGCCTGCTAGAAAGCCAGAGGGACTCAGGAGAACTAGCCACCGTAGAAGTCTGAATCAAGGTAGTCAGTCTGGATCTGGTCTCCAGGCACAGAAAAGAGGCCTCAGAAGCCAGCGCCTGCTTAGCGGCTCCGGATCCAGAGGCGGCGACTGGCAGAGGGTCAGAAGACAAAGTGAAAGCCTGTGGGATGGAGGACTCAGAAAAGGCCTCTGCAGATGCCTGTTGCTAAACATCCGCAGACAGCAGGGGCAAGGAAAGTGCCTCACTGACTACTGCTGGGCCAGCAACCAATTAACAGGGACGTTGTCAGCTAATTTGACCCTAAGCCTGTCGCGGCCCTTATCCTTGCGCTTTTTAGGAACATCTGAAGTCGGGAGACCAGAAGATGCCATACCGATGAACTTAGGCCAAACTCCGAAATGCTTGAACAAGATCCTAGCTCTACGGCGTATGGTACGCGGGTTGAAAGAAACACAGAGAAAACAATTAGGGACGTCGTGCTCAAGGCCCAAACAAGTAATACAATAGAAGTGAAAATGACAGTGTGGAATCTGTTTTCCACAGGCAAGACAGTTATTAACTTTCTCTGACATTCATTAAAGCAAGAAAAGAGGGTCTCCAATGGGGTACTTATCTGAGGAAGTCGTCAACTAAGCAGGCGGAATACAAAAAGAAAGTACTCGGCTGACTGGCACTCGTGCAAAATGCTTCTGCTTCGGGCTCCACGGCAAGAAAGACTGAGGAAATGGTGTTGGCTGCCTTCCTTTGTACCCAATGTCCTGACGTCAGGCCTAAACAGAAAGCAGATGACATCATATACCAAGGACTTTGGTATTCTGGCTGACTGTGGGCTACCGGGAGCCAGATAACCCATTTTGTAAGGACTGTAACAGTGAAACACGTTGAACATCGGGGAAAATGCATAAAGAAGTCCCAGGGGCCAATTGTGAACAAGTGCATCCCTGGGGGGAGGGGGGGATTAGGGAAAAGTGGCTGCTGCATTAGGAGTTGATAGATGTGGCAAAGAGGTCGCAGCAAGGCTGGCCCCATTTGTAAAAAACTTGGTTTGCAATTTCCTGTTTGAGGGACCACTTGAAAGGCATAAGAATTGTCCTGCTTAGCCTGTCCGCTATCACGTTGGATTTCCCTGGGATGTGCATTGCGGTCAGAAAATGCTGAGAAGAAATTGCCCATTGCCAAACTCTGAGCCTCTCGACAGAGGGGGTAGGATCTGGTTCCGCCTTGGACATATTGTCTGTTTGTATTGCAATCGTACCTGTTGGAAGAGAGCTCTGGAATGCTTGCAACACCAGAAGCATCTCTAGGACGTTGATGTGCAAGTGGTACTCGTGTTCTTGCCAAGTCCCTTGGACAGTCTGTCCCAAATAATGCCCCCCCAACCCTATCTGGGAAGCGTTTGTAGTCACTGTAGCTACAGGTTGGGGTAGGACAAATGGTCTGCCTATCATTACCCGAGTGGACTGAAGCCACTATTGTAGGTCCCTCTTGCAGGTGTACATAATGAGAATTTTTTGTGACATGGGCAATTCCTGCATGGACCACTAAGTGAAAAGTAGCCACTGTAACATTCTCATGTGTAGACACGCCAGTGGGACTAGTGTTACTGCAGCTGACACTGAACCCAGAACCTTGAGGACAAATTTTGCTTGCACTTTTTTCTTTATGAGCAGTACTGACACTTGATGGCGTAGCATCTGAACTCTTTTGTGAGGCAGTTTTGCCACCGTGTCTTTTGTGTTTAAGTCAGCCCCTATAAAGGTAATATGCTGTGATGGCAACAAGGCAGATTTTTCTAAATTTACAGTAATGCCCAGCTCTGAGCATAGATGAATGGTGGTGTCTCTTGTCCTGGTTAGTAGATGCTCAGTGGCAGCGGTCAGGAGCCAGTTATCTCAGTATGGAAACACCTGGAATTCTTGATGTCTCGGGTAACCCATAACAACTGCTATGCATTTGGTAAACACTCTGGGGGATGTAGTGAGACCAAAGGGCAGAGCTCTGAATTGGTAATGACTGGCTCCCAGCTGGAAGTGTAAATATCTTCTGGATTACCTGTCCATCTTTATATGGTAGTACGCATCCTGAAGATCTATGGAGCACATCTAATTGTGTTGTCCCAGAAAAGGGAGTATAGGCTGCAGTGTTACCATCTGGAACTTTGTTTTCTTTACCGACTTGTTCAGTCTGCTGAGATCCAAAATTGGTCTCCAGTCCCCGTCTTTTTTGGAAGTAAAAAGTACCTTGAATAAATTCCAGATCCGATTTCGTCTGCTGGGAATTCTTGGATGACTCTCTTTTCTAGCAACCTTTGAATTTCTAGGGTTGTTTGAACCCTTTGACCGGGTGGTACGTCTGGGATAGACTTTGATGGAAGGGGTGGAAGGGAGAAAGGAATGTTGTATCCCCTGGATATGATGGACTGTACCCATTTGTCTTGAGTCATCTTTAGCCAGGCTTTTGGGTACATTGATAATCTTCCCCCGACTGCCTCCAGAGGTGGACAGGTGGGCCTCCTTTCTGGAGTGCTGGAAGAGTCTACCCAAGAACTTATCTCTGTCACCCTGATTCTGCGGATCCCCTCTGCCGCGAGGGCAACGTCTTCCATTATTTCCCCCTCTGTCCCTGGGGGAAAATTCACCATGAGCATCCAGCGAAGCTCCTCTAGATTTCCGGAACCACATTTTTCCACCCTTCTAACCTTTGCTATATGGTCTAGTAGGGACGGAGAAACATACTCTCACGGCAGACAGAGTTTTGCCATCTTGCTCGCTCCTAGTGAGAGTCTCCTTCACTTTTGGCCCGAACAAGGACGAGCCGTCAAACGGGGCGTCAAAGGAAGACTTGAAGGGTTCAGCAAACTCACAAAGACGCATCCAGGAATGTCTCCTCAGAGCTATTCCTGTGCCTGCTGCCCTGCTCGCTTCATCGGCCGCATAAGAAATGAGGCGCATGGAGGAGTTAGTTATAGAGGTTAAGGTCACAAGTTGACTGCTTATCTTATCAGATACCCCCCATCCCCCCAGATGTAGCACCTTGGATTACATCTCTTAGCTCCTTTTGGAGCTCCCCTGAAGACGAGTAAAATGGGATAAGTAATTCAACAACCTAAGGGTAAAGGCCACTGAAGAGAACATACGCTTCCCATATCTGTCCATCGTTCGAGACTCTTTATTTGGCGGATGGACAGATGCATGCAGAAGTTTCAGCTAATTCCTTCTTGGTGGCCGCCACCACCACCACCATAGCATTTACTGGGACACCTTTGGTCAAACACCGTCTGTCTTCTGGGGCTGTAATGAATTTGTTGGGCCTCCTGGGAACAGGCTCCACCGACTCCTGAGTGCCCCACGCCTTTTGACAGAGTACACCCAGGAGCTGGTCGAAAGGTGGAGACACACAAGAGGCTGAGGGTTGAGAATCAAATGCCTGCAGGTATACCAACTCATCTTCAGACGGGTTTTCCAGCCACCTCTCTGTTTCAGGATCTCTAAGATGTCTGAAAAAGAGACATCCTCAGAGGGTGACCATGGGGACCCTTCTGAATCCTCTAAGTTGGTATCGGATGTGACCTCTTACACGTTCTCTTCCAAGAGAGCTTCGAGGTAGGGTGTTCCAGGGAGGTTTCGGAAGAGAGGGTTTCACTCATTGAGGCATCCCGGGGCATTGGTTCTCTATAATGGGGCTGGAGGGATGGTGTAGAGGTTGACACTGGCCCTTTGTGGGGAAGAGTAGCTGGAGGTGAGGGTGGAGCAGTCTCACAGGAAAGCACACTCATCATCACCTTGAAGGCATCAGGATCTTAGGCCGAGAGAGCCTCCAGCTCCGAGGAACCGGGAGATCTCCTCTGCACCAAGGAGAATGGTTCAGAGGCTGATGTGGGAGCTGAACTCATCTGCGCCGAAGCCCCGAGTGGGACAGTCAGATCAGACAAGGGTCCGGTTTGACACTCTCCCCGGAACCGAGAAGGGAGTCTCAGACCCAGACCCCTCGATGGGTGACAACACTGAAGTGGTCAGAGCAAAGATCGGCATCCAATGGTTCCACCACTAGGACTTCCTGGCACTCTGGCTCTGAACTCAACTGAGTCGGAGGAGGAACCGAAGGTAAAGCAGCTACTGGAGTCGATCCATGACTGTCTGGGCTGGGCTGGTGAGAATTTTTGCCAGGGCTGGTGTACAAAAGCAACCTTCTAACCACCTGCTCCACATAATCATCCGAAAGGCTCCTGGATGACCAAGAGGAATGGGAGGATGACTTGTAGCTACCCGCCACTGATTGCAATAAAGGAGACTGTGGTACAGAACTAATTGGATCCAAGGCCGGTGACAGGCTCCTTTTTCGACTACTAGATGGTTCCAAAACAGCAGGTGGAACCAATGTAGACTTTTCCTTTTTGGAACAGACAGGTTTCAGATCTGAAGAACTCAATTTTTCAGGTCTCTTCAATGGCTCGGAAGCTGGAGCCGAAGAAGTTTTGGATGATTTGTCTGACGGTTTGGAGGCCTGAGTCTCTTCAACAGCCGAATCAAAAGGCCCCTTTAACAAACTCTGAAGTATTAGCTTGTTTTTCCTTTCCTGCAGGACCCTTGAACTAAACGCATGACAAATAGAACAGGAATCAAGCAGGTGAACGGCGCCTATGCAATACACACAACTAGTGTGTCCATCAGTGATTGACATTTTTTTGTGTGCAAAAATTACACTTTTTAAAACTGGACTCTTTAGTCTCTTGAGACATCCTGTCACTATCAGCAAAAGTTCACAACCAGCAGTGAAAGTCACCATGTTAGTAAAAGTTTCACTCAAGTGCAAGGAATCATACTAGACTAGCAAGACTATAAAAAACTAGTACTCTAGAAAGAGAAATAACAAGCTTTCTTCTTTTTTTTTTTTTTTGAAGAAGAAGAGTGGTCAGAGGGAAAGAAGATTAGAGGAGGGTCTCTAACTTACACGATGCACTCCTCCAACCTGAGGAGCCATCTCTAATTTAAATGACGGAAGGAACAAAAGGGGAGCCCTTTAATTAAAAATGGGCTAAGAGGAGAGAAAAAAGGAATCCTCTAACTTAAACGGATTCCTAAAAGGGGGACAGTGCTAAATAGAGGCCTAAGCGAAAATGATGGCCCACACAAAGCCAAAAACAAAGAGCGGAAAGGAAAGGACCTTTATTAAAAACAAGGAACACTCAAGATATAGCAATATAAAGAATTTGTTCTACTACCTAATTATTAGTTAACAATTACACAAAAAGTTAAAGAAATATCCACTTAGCCTGAGCCAGAGAAAAAAAACAATCCTTTAGCTGCAAGCGGCAAATGAGATCTGGGTAACAGTTGCTATGCATCTTGGGATAGGTTGTAGCCTTGAGCCAGTGAAAGCTCTCGAGCTTTATTATGCGGCAGAGTCAAACCGATGCTCGGTTCCAAACCCAACCATCAAGAATGAAGGCAAGATAGAACAACATAACATCAAGGGATAGAAAGACAAGGAAAGAAGGCAGACACCCAGTTCCTATAGTGCTTGTGACATGTAATACCAGCAGAAAACCTGGCTATTAATCACTATTCACACAGAGACACTGGTAAGGAATTCCACACAGCTGAATTAACCTGATGAAGTTGTGTGAAAAAAGTAGGTTTCAGAATAAGGAGGTCTCAGTTTATGAAAATGAAGCATGAACACCAAAACTGCAAGAAGAAACATATAATGCTTCTGTAACAACCTCCCAAAGTAGTACTGTTTTTTGATGTCGGAGTGCATTTTAATTTACTTTGTTATCTTTGTTACAGACAATCCCAAGCTCCTAGACAAAAAGAGAGGCTCCACTCATGGAAGAGAGAATGGGAAGCTTTGAGGGGCAGTTAATATGAATGTGGACCAGACCACAAAGGTATGGCTCCCATCCAAATGAATAAATGGAGTGAACTCAATGATGCTGCTGTGAAATGTCTACTGCCAAGATACCAGTAGGGCAGGACAGAGAAGCGGAGGTAGCTCTCTGGTGATGAGGATAACGGCAGCACCTAACAAGGCTTCACCATAAATGGGTAAAACTAAAAATCAGCAGGCAAGTCAACCAAGCAGTTCCCATATCACTTTAATTTTGGCTGAATGTAACAAAATATTACTCAGATTTCTGAGGAATCTGGTATGGTAGGCACTACAAATTCTAGTTCATATCAATTAAAGTACTCATGCAAAGTTGTCATAAAAAATACAATTGACAAGACTATGCATGGATTAAAACGTTTAAAATGAAGTCCCAATTAACAAAAACAAAGGCATTACAATTCCAGCACTTCCCAAGACTGTGAAAAATCAAAGTATAAAACGTCAAAGTCTGAAACATGAAAATGTTCCATAAGACATGGCTGCATAAAAGAAAGGGTGCAGCTCATCCTTTATTCAAAGGCATGAAACGTGAAGTTTTTTTTATTTTTTCCATAAAATATTGGGAAAGAATAATGTATATAATAGACTGTCAAGTATGAAAAAAATAGTAGGAACATGACAGATGACCAGGAATGGCTGCTGCTATTAAGCTGCAGCTCTTAAGAGTTTTAAATGATAAATATTAATCATCATTTTAATTTAATTAAACTTGACCTTTTACTTGTCTTTCAATCATAGTGTATATAAAACACCAAACTCGAAAAAGCTCAGCATTCCTACTGAGCATGCATGCAGTTACAGATAATTACTAGACTATTATTTTAAAGCTGCTAGCTGAAAATGCTTAGTTTTGGCTTTCAGAAAAGGCTACTTCACATTTTGACACCACTTTTCTATCACATACTACTTGCAAAAGTGGCATTTTTATGAGGGCTGGCTGGGCTGCCAGACTAAGTAGCCATTTAAAAAATAATTGGCACTGGCTGTCAGGTTACTGCTGTCTTATACAGCTGTCAGAAGGTGGTGTTAGTTAAGGGAGATGGCAGCGTTACTTGCTGAAACACAGGACAGTTCACAAACTAACAATCAATGCAAGTCTGAGACTGGGATTTTTTTAGACCTGCACCATACTACTGATGCCAGTACAGGGAAACAACATGCAACTTTCGCTAAATATTTTGTTCCTCTTCCCACAACACAAAATGGGTACAGCCAGTAAATGATGTGATGGAAATGAAAACTGCAATCAGTGGCAGTGCTTCTGGGATGACCATCCTTTCATCTTTGAACCTCCCTGCTACTGTTTTTTTTTTTTTTTTGTCTGTGCCTTGTGGGAAATGCTGACTATTTACTAAAAGAGGAACTTGATTGGGAAAAAATGTTTTGGTTATAATTGGGTAACCTCTTGAATTACCAGCAGAAGGAACAAATAATGTTTTTTTAAGCAAGGGAGTATTCAGGATCTCTCTTCTCTTTACCATTACGGGTCGCCATAAAGGATCATCTGTTTCCATTTCTCCCTGTCCCCCGCATCTTGCTCTGTCACACCAACCACCTGCATGTTCTCTCTCACCACATCCATAAACCTTATCTTAGGCCTTCCTCTTTTCCTCTTATACCCAGCATCCTTTTCCCAATATACCCAGCATCCCTCCTCAGCACATCCAAACCAACGCAATCGTGCCACTGTGACTCTGTCTCCAAACTGTCCAATGTGAGCGGACCTTCCAATATACTGATTCCTAATCCTGTCCATCCTTGTCAAACCCAGTGCATATCTTAACATCTTTAACTCTGCCACTTCCAGCTCTGACTCCTGCCTTTTTGTCAATGGCATCTCCAACCCATACAACGTAGGTGGTCTCACTACCCTCTTGTAAACTTTCCCTTTCACTCTTACTGGTACCAGTCTGTCACAAATCACTCATGACACACTTCTCCACCCATTCCACCCTGCCTGTACTCTCTTCTTTACCTCTTTTACACATTCACCATTACTCTGAACTGATGTACTCAAGTACTTAAACTCATCCACCTTCGCCAACTCTACTCCCTGCATCCTTACCATTTTATCTTATTTTATTCATCTCATGAATATTTAATGTAAAGTCATTTATCTGCCCTAATTAACTCTGAATTATGTCACTTCTTGTTTGGTTTGTATAAAAGGAAGCATCTATTATTTAGAAGTCTAGATTATCTAGACAAATGTGCTTATCCATTTTTTTCCTGGATTTATGTACTGTTTGATTCTCAGTTAAAGAGTTTTCTGTGTGGCGACATGCGTGAATGGGCGTTCCTTTGTTGAAGGTTGGGCGTTAGGCCCGGCAAGCCAGCACGTAAAAATCTACTGCCAATCATTAGCGGACCAGAGTTCCGCTGTGGCGACCCCTAACCGGGAAAAGCCGAAAGACACAACTACAGAAGGTGGCCTAATAGTCAAGGTGTTTGCCTTACAAACACAAGGTTGCAGGGATTGAGTCTCACAAGGGATAATTGGCTAGGTTTAAAATGGCTCGCAAGGGCAGTTAGCCTAGTACTAATCTATGAACCTATGGTGAGTGGGTCCAATCCAGTTGCTTCACTTGGGCTACTTTTGTTTTTTTATCATCAGGAAGGTGTTTAGAATGGACAGATCGAGGATGGGGGGGCCAGGTGCCCTCTGTTCTGGGCACCAGAAAAAGTCTGGAGTAGAAGCCTTGGCCTATCTTTTCTGCAGGAAGGTGCTCTACTGCCCTCAGAGAGAGCAGGGAATGGATTTGCTTTTAAGCCTCTGCCCACTGATTTGGTGGTAGATCTGGGAACCCTTTTGGGGTTGGAAGAGTGTGGAAGAAGAATATGCATCCCTGAGACACAATGTTCAGAACCCATTGGTCTTTGGTAATGGTGGCCCAGGTGCTTGAGTGAAAGGAGAGCTTTCCTCCTAGGGGTAAGTGAAGGTGGGCAGAGGGGAGGTAGGGCGGAGGTGAATCATTGTGAGTTCTTACCATAAGGTGGTGGCTTAGAACTCCCTGGTTTTGAAGTGGAGGTAGTACACTGCTTAGATCTCTGCATTCCCTGGGGCTGCTGTCTGGTGGGTCTGTTTCCACAGGGCCTAGGCTGGGCCTGTTTACTCTGAGCAGGAAAGGACCAGTGCTTAAAGGGAAAATGCCTGCTGGACCTGTAAGAAATCTTTAACTGTTAGCATAGATTTTGCTTTTTCTTCCATCTTTAAGACCTCTTCTGCCTTAGTGCCAAATAAGTTATCTTTGTGCAAGGGGGCATCCAACAATTTAGATTTGACATGTCTGGCAGAGGTTGTTCCTTAAGCCATGCATGTCTTCTAATGACAGATCCAGTGACTGCTGCCCTGCAAGAAGCTTCTAAAGCATCAAAACCACAGTGCAAAGTGAGTTTAGTTACTTGACTTGCAGAATGCATTAAGTATTGTAAATCTTTAGATTCTGCCCAAGCAGGAAAGGAAGACATTGTTTAAGGAGTTCCAAGGTATGTTGCTGATATTTTAGCATATGGAACGGACAATTTAGTGCCCTGATAGCAAGAGTAACGGAGGTGTATAGTTTTTTTTTTTACCCCATCTGTCCAATGCTCGGGAATCCCTGTATGAGGGGGTGGGATTCTTAGCAGAGATTGCTTTAAACACTTTTGGCCCTTGAGAAATGACCTCAGGGTCAGCTGTTGGATTTTTAAAAAGATATTTGTGAGAGTCATGGACTCTGTAGTACCTGTCTGGTTTTCTGGGAGCAGGTGGTAGGGTGTCAGGAGTCGAGCTGGATTCAAGGAAAACATCATCCACCACATCCAGGACTTGGGGGATGGCCAAGGGTCTGTGTTGCGAAAGATCTAGGAATTCCCCAAGTCTCTTTTTAGACTGAGGGCAGTCCCGAGTCTCCCACTGGAAATGCTCCCTTAAATTATGCAGGGTTTCCCCCAAAGGAAAAAACCTCTGGGGGAGAGGCTTAAGGAATGGATTCCTCTGTATAAGAATCCTCATAAGTGGAGAGGGGTTGCATGTCTTCATGGTCAGATTCATCAGATTCATCTGACTCTTGTTCAGACAAAACTACTGGGGACAGATGTCTTTTTCTTTTTGAGGAGGTAACTTGGCTTCCCTGATCAGCATGATAAGGTCTTCCGCCATTTTAAGCATGTGAGACTGAGGCAAGGTAGCAGGCGCCTGAAGAGTGGGTAGTCAGTTTCTTGGGTGTGGTTCGAACCCTGGTCCTAAGGAACCCGGTTGTTTTCAAAAGAACGGTAGTCGCAAAAGAAGACGTAGGTTTGCGTCGAGATTGGGTGGTGTGAAGGACTTCCTTGGAAGCAGGTGCCTGCTCAGCAGCTCCGGACCCATCCAAGGTAGAGACGACCACAGGATCCTTAGACGAAGAGGGGTTTTGCAGCACACCGGACTCCAAAAGGGTCTCGGTAGTGGCCTGAGAATCAACTGAAGCAGGCATCAGGGTCTGTGAAAGTGCCTCACTGAGCACTGGAGGACTGACGACTAGCTTAACGGAAGCGTCATCGGAAGGTTTGGACCTGTGCGATCTGTCTCTGTCTTTATCTTTACGTTTTTTTTGGAAGCTCTGTTGTCGGATGGCTTACCAAAGCCATAACAGAATTAGACGACTGTAAACGAAAATATCTGGCTACAATAAGGGCCCGACAATGGATAGTTCTGGCATTAAACAAAGCACAGAAGTGACAACGGGGGACGTCGTGGTCTGGGCCTAGACAAGTGATGTAGTAAGAGTGGAAGTCTCGGTGTGGTATTTGCTTTCCACAGGTGAGACAATTAACTTTTTCTGACATCGGTTAGTGCAAGAAAAAAGGATCCCCAATGGGGTACTTAGCTTTAGAAGACTTCAACTTCAATTCGGAAACAAAAACTCTGGTAGCAGCCGACCGGCACTCATGCAAACTGCTTCTGCTTTGGGCTCCACGGCAAGAAAGACTGATGTAATGGCATCGGCTGCCTTACTTTACACCACTGAAGACCTGACGTTAGTTCTCAAGTGACAGCAACTGACAAAGAACTACTAAGTCTCTGGTATTTGGGTCGGCCGAGGGCTACCCTGGCAGGGATAACCCTAATGTGATGACTGCAAGAATGAAACACAAAGAACATGTACCGCTCTCATCTCTAGGACACTGATATGCAGGTGAACCTCATGTTTTTTCCATGTACCTTGGGCTGTTCTTCCCTGATAATGCCCCCCCACCCTATCAGGGAAGCGTCCATGGTCACTATGGCAATTGGGGTGGGTAACACAAAGGGAAGTCCTATTGTTACACAATGCGATGTCAGCCACCACTAAAGGTACTTCTTTCATGAATTCGTGATTATAATTTGATACTGGGAGTTCCTGAAAGGACCATTGTGTGAAAAGGAGCCACTGTAGTATCCACATATGCATCTGACCCAGTGGAATTACAGTGATTGCTGCCGCCACTGTACCCAGCAATTTGAGAACCGTGGAAGCTGGGGCTTTTTCTTTTGAGAGAATGGCTAGAACCTGTTGTCAAAGAGCACAAACCCTTTCTGACGGATATTTTAAGGTCATTGCGGTGGTGTCCAGATCTGCTCCTATAAAAACAGTATGCTGCGATGGCACTAAGACAGATTTTTCTAAATTTATGGTAATCCCCAACTGACAGCATTGATTCATAATAGTGTCCCTTGTTTGAATGAGCTGATGCCTGGTGGTGGCGGTTAGGAGCCAGTCGTCTAAGTATGGAAACACCTAGAATCCCAAATGTCTCAGGTGAGCCGTGATTACTGCCATGCATTTGGTGAACACTCTGGGGGCTGTTGTGAGACCAAAGGGCAGTGCTCGAAATTGGTAGTGACTGGCCCCTAGCCAAAAGCGCAGGTGATCTCTGGATGGTCTGTCCATTTTTATGTGGTAGTAGGCATCCTGGAGATCTATTGAGCACATCCAATTGTCTTTTTCTAGAAAAGGAACTATCGACTGCAGTGTAACCATCTGGAAAGCACAGTTGTGTACACTTACCATAAATGTAGATGTTCGAATGTATTCACTGTTGCAGTCATCACCTGTGGGTTATCCCTGCTGTGGTAGCCCACAACCGGCCCAAATACCAGAGTCAATGTTTTTCTGCATCGGCTGGTGTCTCTTACATACTGTCGTCAGGGCTATAAAGAAAGGCAGCCGATGCCATTACATCAGTTTTTCTTGCCCTAACCAGTCAGAAGCCCAAGTAATATGGTAAAGTGGTCCTGGTGCCTAAAAGCCACCTTGAAAAGTGTATGTCTCCCAAAAGAAAGAATATATAACAGGGAAGGGGGGAATCAGGCCTGCAACAGTGAATACACTCGAAAAGCTACATTTATGGTAAGTGTATACAACTGTACTATGTTCTTAATGTTTTACTGTTGCAGCCATCACCTGTGGGAGGATTCCCAAAGCTCAGAAGAGGGGTGGTAGGATTAGTAAGAGACCTAGGCCTGGGTTAGAATGCCTGCAGAACTGCAGAGGCAAACCCTACCCTAGCCTTAGAAAATAGAGGTAGGTGGTAATGCTTGGTAAAGGTATGGACAGAAGTCCAGGTGGCAGCTTCCAGGATGTCCCTAGTGGGAACTCCTCCGAGGAATACTGTGGAAGTAGAGGCTGCCCTAGTGGAATGGGTTTGAATAGATTTAGGGGCGGGTTTCCCATGTAATCTGTAGCAGAAATGGATACAGTATGATATCCATTTGGAAATGGTTTGCATGGAAATGGCCTTCCCCTCTGCCCCTGGGGCAAAACTGACAAGTAGTTGGTCTGTTTTACTGAAGGGTTTAGTACAGTCCAGACAGTATCTGAGCTGTCTGTGCATGTCTAGTGAGTGCAAAATTCTTTCCCCCTTGTTTTGAGGGTTAGGAAAGAAGGTGGGTAGATGTATGGCCTGGTTGAGAGCCACATTAGATACCACCTTGGACATAAAGGAGGGATTAGTCCTCAGGGAGATCCTGTCTGCATGGAAAATGATGAAGGACTCAATGGCCATCAGTGCCTTAAGTTCTGAGTCCCTTCTGGCTGAAGTGACAGCTAGGAGTAAGGCAGTCTTCCATGAGAGGATCTTAGTTCTGCTGAAGCAGCAGGTTCAAAGGGTGGCAAGGTTAGTTTTTCCAAAATATAATTCAGGTCCCAGCCTGGTGTGGGTGGCCTTCTGGGAGGTCTGATATTAGAAGCCCCTCTGAGGAATTGTTTAATCAAGGGATGGGAGAACAGGGGCTGATTTGTGTCAAAATGAGCTGAAATGGCTGAGGCTTGGATTATGACAGAAGAGAAGGCGAGGCCACTATTAAGTAGCTCCACTAGGTAGTCCAGGATACGACGGATGGGAAGGTTGTGAGGTATTGCCCCCCCTCTAGACTGGATCCAGGAACAGAGTCTTTTCTATTTTCCTGTGTAAGATTTTCTGGTGCTGGGCCTTCTGGTCTCTGTCATAATGTCTAGGACTTGTTTGCTTAACTGGGGCCCCTTGTTTGCCTTTTGAGTATTAGCTATGATGAAAGTTTGAGAGTCTGCAAGTCTGGGTGCAGCATTTTGCCCTACACTTGAGTCAAGAGAAATGAGATCGGGGGAGCTGCCTGGGAGGCTGAATTGTCAGGCCGCGCAGTAAGGGGTATCAATGTTGCCTGGGCCAATCTGGAGCAATAAGGATGGCCTTTGATCTCTCCTCCCTTATTTTGATCAGTACCTTAATAAGATAAGATAAGATAAGATAAGAATAAGAGGCAGAGGAGGGAACGCGTACACAAAGAGGGTGTTCCAGGGGAAGGTCAAGGCATCCACCTACCATGCTAGGTGGTGATACTCCCTGGTGCAGAATTGTTTCAGCTAATGGTTGAGATGCGAAGCAAAGAGATCCACCTCCGGAGTCCCCCACTCCTGCGTGACTTGTAAAAAGATTTTTCTGTGGAGCTGCCATTTGTGGGGGTCCAGTAAGTTTCTGCTTAAGTGGTCTGCCAGGGTGTTGGTGATCCCTGGTAGGTATTGAGCTATTAGGTGTAATCCCATGGAAGAGGCTGTCAGCCAGAGGTTCATGGCTAGCCTGCACAGAGGGTAATACTGGGTCCCTGTTTGTTAATGTACCACATTACTGTGGTGTTGTCTGCATTGATAAGGAGAACCCCAGGCTTGAGATGGGGCTTGAAGGATGTCAGCCTTTTGTACTGCCATCATTTCCTTCTGTTTGATGTGTAAGGGAAGGTGCTAGGTATCTCAATGACCTTGGATGCACCTGCCTTCTAGGTTAGAGCCCCAAGCAATGTCTGAGGCGTTGGTGGTAATGGTCTTCCCTGTTGGGCAAAGGGAAGACCCTTGTTCTTGGTACATGCCCCTGCCCACCAGAGAAACTTGGCCCTTATACAGGGGATCAGAGGAATAGAGGTCTCTAGAGGTTGAGAGTGCTGACACCAAAGGTTCTTTAGATACCACTGAATTTTCTCATGTGAAGCCTGGACAGAGGAATTAGAAGGATGCAAGATGCCATGTACACCAAGGATTGCAAGAAATTCCTCGCAGTGAGGTAACTTCTGGAAGCCAGCTGGGTAAAGTAAAGTAGAGAGGCAGGAAGCTCTGCTTTTCTTGGGATAGGAAGGCCATTTGGGATGCTGTGTCCAGCAGTGCTCCCAAAAAATGATCTTCCTGGAAGAAGTTTGCTTTGGATTTCTCCTTGTTGATGGTGTACCCTAAGGAGGTTAGGAGGGTTTTGAAAAAAAGAGGAGATTTTTGAGTAGCTTTTCTTTGCACTCTGCCTGAATGAGGCAGTCGTCCAGATAAGGGTAAATTTGTAACTATTTCTGCCTGCAAAAGGATATGGCCGGGGCTAAGCAGTTGGTGAATACCCTGACAGCAGTAGATAAGCCAAAGGGTACCACAGAGAACTGAAAGTGCTGTAAGCTTGCTCTGAAGCGAAGGAATTTCCTGCAGGATTCCCTTATGGGGATGTGGCGGTAGGCATCTTTTAGATCTGCGTTAACTAACCAGGCACTTTTTGTCAGCATAGGCAGCAGCTGCTGCAAAGTTAGCATTTTGAATTTGGGGACCACCAGAAAAGTGTTCAGAATGGATAGATCCAGGATGGGCCACCAGGTCCCCTCTTTTCTGGGAACAAGGAATAGTCTGGAATAAAAGCCTTTGCCTTTTTGATCTGAAGGGACAGGTTCTACTGCCCCTTGGGATATGAGAGTTCGGACTTGTTTCAATGCCTCTGCCCACTGATTTGGAGACAAGTCTGGGTACCCTCTTGGAATTGGGGGTTCATTGAAGGAGAATTTGTATCCCATTGGTCCTTTGTTACAGAAAACCAATTTTCTTTGCAGAGGGTGAACCTTCCTCCTAATTTTTCGTGAGTGAAAAGAGGGCAGAGGGGGGAGAGGGAGTCATTGTGAGTTTTTGCCATAGAGGGATGGCTTAGAACTCCCTGTCTTTGGAGCGGAAGTGGTCCACTGTTTGGTTCTCTGCTGTCCCTGGGATAGGAGCCTGGGGGGGGGGGTCTGTCCCTGCGGGGCTTACCTTGCCAGTCTGCTAGGTGCAGAAAAGGACCAGTGTTTTGAGGGAAAATTCCTGCTGAACCCAGGAGGATGTACCTAAAAGAAATCTTTCACTGTTTGCATAGATTTTGCTTTGTCTTCCATCTTATTAAGCACCGCCTCTGCTTTTACTCCAAACAAGTGGTCCTTATCCAAGGGTGCATCAATTAATTTAGACTTGACATGATCAGGGAGAGGTTGTTCCTTCAACCATGCATGTCTCCTAATGACAGATCCTGACACTGCTGCCCTGCTTGTGAGTCTTAGGGCGTCATACTCACAGTGTAATGAGTGTTTGGCCACTTGACAACCAGAATGCAGTAAATCCGCTAACTCGTTTGAATTGGCAAAGTCAGGAAAGGTAGCCATCTTTTGTTTTAATAGTTTCAAAGTGTGTTGTTGATATTTTAACATAAGGAACTGACAGTTGAATGCTCTGATATCTAGGGTTGCAGAAGTGTATACTTTTTTACCCCATCTGTCCAGAGCTCTGGAATCCTTGTCAGAAAGGATAGGATTCTTTGCAGAACTAGCCTTAGCTCCTTTTGGTCCCCGTGTAATGACCTCTGGGTCTGCAGCAGGATTTCTGTACAGGTATTTGTGAGAATCCTGTACTCTGTAATAACTGTCAGGTTTAATGGGAGCAGGTGGGAGGGCGTAGAGGCTAAGCTGGATTCATGAAATATATCATCCACCACCTGTAAGATGGGGGGATGGCCAAGGGTCTGTGCTGGGGCAGGTCTAGAAACTCTCTTAGTCTTTTCTTAGTCTGAGGGAAGTCCTGGGATTCCCAGTGGAAATGTTCCCCGAGGGTGTGAAGGGTTTTCCCAAAGGAAACATCTTCTGGTGGGGAGGCAGAAGGAATGGATTCCTCTGCATCTGAATCCTCATAAGCAGTCAGTTGTTGTTCCTCTTCAAATTCTGAACAATCAGACTCCTCAGAATCCTGATCTGTCAGTATTTCAGGAGAAGGGTCTCTTTTCCTTTTAGAAGTTGTGGCCTGACTAACCCTGATAAGGGAGATAAGATCCTCTGCCATTTTAAGCATTTGAGCTTGGGGTGGTGGAGCAGGAGAAAGATGGCGGCTGGAGGTAGATTTCCTAGGAGTAGCCTTGCTTCTAGGCCTAAAAGTATCCATCGGTCTGAGGACAATGGTAGTCGGATGAGAAGATGTCGGTTTCTGCCTAGATTCGGTAGTGTGAGAAGCCTCCTCAGAAGCCGGTGCCTGCGTTGCAGCTTCTGACCCAACCGAGGCAGAGACAACCAAAGGCCCGTAAGACGAAGAAGATTTCTGCAGCATACCGTACTCCAAAAGGGTCTCGGTAGAGGCCTGCGAAAGTACTGGATCAGGCATCAGAGGCAGCGAAAGCACCTCAATGAATTCCGGAGAACTGATGACCTGCTTAGGGGTAGAGTCGTTGAAGGCTTAGCTTTGTGTGGTCTGTCTCTATCTTTACATTTTTTCAGAATGTCTATGGATTGTTGGCTGACAGACACCATTTCAGAATGCGAAGACGAAAGACAAAAATACCTGCCTACAATAACAGCTCTAAGACGAATAGTTCTTGCGTTAAAGAGGGCACAGAACTGGCAGCAGGGGACGTTGTGGTCTGGGTCTAAACAAGTGACGCAGTAAGAATGGAAGTCTTGGTGTGGGATTTGCTTTCCAAAGGTGAGACAATTGTTAACTTTTTTGGGCATCGGTTACTGCAAGAAAAAAGGATACCCAATGGGGTACTTAGCTTTAGACATTTTCATCTGTAATTCGAAACTCTGGTAGAGACATACCTGCACACTTGTGAACTGCTTCGGCTATAGGCCTTACTGCATGAAAGAATTATGTAATGGCGTCGGCTACCTTGCTTTATAGCACTGACTACCTGATGTCAGTCTGCAAGTGACAGCAGGCGACACAGAAAAACAATGACTCTGGTATTCGGGGTGGCCAAGGGCTACCACAGCAGGGATAACCCACAGGTGTTGACTGCAACAGTGAAACACGGAGAACATCTTTGTCTTCTTCACAGATTTGTTTAATCTGCTGAGATCCAAAATGGGCCTCCAGTCCCATTTTCTTTGGAACTAAAAAGAACATTGAGTAAGTTCCGGATCCTATCTGGTCTGCGGGGACTGGCTGGATGACTCTTTTTTTGTAGCAACCTTTGAATTTCTATGGTTGCTTGTTCCCTGTGACTCGGTGGAACATCTGGGATTTTTCTTATTGAGGGAGGTAGGGTGGAAAAGGGAATGCAGTAGCCTGTGGATATCATGCTTTGTATCCAGCTGTCTTTTGTTATTTTTAGCCAGGCGTTTGGGTACAAAGATAAGCATCCCTCAACTGCTTCCAGAGATGGACAGGCAGGCCTCCTCTCAGGAGCGCTGATAGGGTTTTCCCAAAGAACTGATCTCCGTCACCCTGGTTCTGCGGACGTGGACAGCGTCTTCCATTATTGCCCTCTCCTCTGCCTCTGGAGGAGGCTTCACCACGTGTGTCCTGAAAGGCTCCTTGAGATTTAGGGAACCACATCTTTCCTCCTTTCTGACCTTTGGGGTAAGGTCTGGTAGGTGTGGAAAAACGGACTCCAAAGTACAGTTTTGTACCTACCATAAATGTAGATGTCCGAACAGGATAGCATCTGCAGTCCTAACAAATGGGTTGTCCTGTCGTCAGGCAGCCCCTCGGTCGGCCGGATTCCAAAGTCTGGGTCTGGCCTCGGCTGGTGTCGCACTTCACCCGACGTCATCTCTGCTGGTCTTCGGGTATAAAGGCATCAGCCGACACCATTTTCCTCAGTGTTTCTTGCCCCAGATGCCAGTAGCCCTCTTGGATAGCTAAATTTTTGGGTAAATGCCAATGTTTCCCAAAAAGTAGAAGGCAAACACAAAAAATATACATGTATGTACATATATACAAACAAATACACCATAAGAGATCCCCCCCAGCTAGCTATTAGGTGGGCAATACCCTAGGAGTACCACAGAGGGGAAGGAGGGTGGGTAATCCTGACTGCAGATGCTATCCTGTTCGGACATCTACATTTATGGTAGGTACAAAACTGTACTATGTCCTTCAAGGATGCATCTGCAGTCCTAACAAATGGGTAGAATACCATAGCCAAACTAGGGGAGGAGGAATAAGAATTATGGTGTAGTTAGGATCCCTTGCAACACAGCAGTGGCAAACCCTGCTCGGGATCTAAAGTATAGAGGTAAGTTATAATGCTTGGCAAATGTATGCACGGAGGTCCAAGTAGCCGCCTCAATAATGTCTTTGGTAGCCACTCCTCGTAAGAAGGCTGTGGTAGTGGCTGTAGCCCTTGTAGAATGAGGCCTTATGTTCTGTGGAATTTGCTTTCCATGATGGGAGTAACAGAATCTTATGCAATTTCCTATCCACTTGGAGATTGTCTGTTTGGAAATTGCTTTTCCTTCCCTTCCTGTTGCATAGGCTACTAGGAGCTGGTCAGTTTTTCTATTGCCCTTGGTTCTGTCCAGGTTATAGCGCAACTGTCTATGTACATCCAAGGTATGCAGCAGTCTTTCCCCTTTGTTCTGTGGATTGGGAAAGAAGGTAGGTAGGTGGATTGCCTGGTTTAGAGACACTCTGGATACCACCTTAGGCATAAATGTAGGATTAGTTCTCATGGACACTCTATCTTGATGGAAGATTAGGAAGGGTTGCACTGCCATTAAAGCCTGTAGTTCCGAAACCCTTCTTGCTGAAGTAATTGCCAGTAGGAAATCAGTTTTCCAGGATAGGTGTTGAAGATCTGCTGTTGCTGCTGGTTCGAATGGAGGGAGTGTCAATTTTTCTAGCACAAAATTCAAGTCCCATGCTGGTAATGGTGGTTTCCTAGGAGGTTTTACATTCTTAATTCCTCTGAGGAACTGCCTGAGTAGAGGATGCGAGAAGACAGGGGGATCGAGGCTGTATTCTGCAGAAATAGCTGATGCATGTATCTTGATGGAGGAATAGGACAGGCCAGTATGTAGGAGCTCTGCCAAATACTCCAGGATGTTGGCAATATCTACCTTTGACACATCTTTCCCTCTTTCCGTACTCCAAATGACAAACCTTTTCCATTTTCCTGCATAGTTCCTTCTAGTAGAAGGTCTGCGGGCCTCAAGGATAATGTCTTTAACCCTTTGGGATAAATCTGGATGCTCTTATGTAATGTTCCAGGCAGTGAGTTGCAGAGTTTTGAGGTTTGGATGCAAGATGTTGTAGTTGCTCTGAGTCAACATCAAAGGAATCAGGGGTAGAGTCCACGTTCCCCCCCGGGACATGCTCCTCAGTAATGGATACCAATGTTGTCTTGGCCAATTTGGAGCTATCAGAATTATCCTTGGACGTTCCTCTTTGATTTTCAGTAGTACCTTGTGCATCAAAGGAAGGGGTGGAAATGCATATGCTGTCAGGCCTTTCCAATTGAAGGATAGAGAGTCCACCTTCCAAGCAAGAGGGTGGTATGTCCTTGTGCAGAATTTGTTGAGCTGGTGATTTGAGTGGGGATGCAAATAGGTCTATTTGTGGCATTCCCCATTTCTTTGTGATGGTTTTGAAGATGTCCGGGTGTAGCATCCATTCGTGAGCATCCAAGGTAGTTCTGCTTAACATGTCTGCTAGGATGTTTTCTTTTCCCGGTACAAATATTGCCTGTAATTGAATGTTGTAACTCAGAGCCATATTCCACAGGTCCAGAGTCATTCGGCATAGGGGGTATGAATGCGTGCCTCCCTGTTTGTTGATGTACCACATGACTGTGGTGTTGTCTGTCCTTATCATCAATTGGCCCTCTTTGAGGAATGGTCTGAAATTCTGGATTGCTAGTTTTACTGCCAGCATTTCTTTTTGATTTATGTGCAGGTGTAGTTGTTCTGGAGTCCATAAGCCTTGAATGCACTTGAATGCACTTGTCCAGCATGTGTGCCCCCCAACCAAGGTCTGAGGCGTCCGTTGTGATGGTTTGGCTTGCTTGAATGTTGTGGAAGGACAAGCCTGGGTTTGCCTGGCATGTCTGAGCCCACCATAGGAACTCTTGTTTCAGGCATGGGATTAGTGGTATTTCGGTTTCTAAGCTGTGCTTGTGCTGAGACCATAAATTCTTTAGGTACCACTGTAGCTTTCTCATATGTAGTCTGGCATGAGGGACCAAGATTATGCAGGATGCCATGAAACCCAAGGCCTGCAGTACTTTCCTTGCTGTTAGTTTGTTCTGCTTTGCTAGTGCCAAGAAGTACAGAGGAAGTTGTTCTTGTTTTTCTGCAGTTAGGAATGCCATCTGCTTTACTGTGTCCAATTCTGCACCTAAGAATGTTATTGTCTGGGATGGTACCAGTTTTGACTTTTTTAAATTGACTGTGTATCCCAGGGCTTGTAGTAAGCAAATGACTCTTTGTAAGTCTTGTGTCAGCTTGCTTTTGTTGTCCGCTTGTATCAGGCAGTCGTCCAGGTATGGATAAATTTGGATTCCCTGAAGCCTGCAATGAGCGATTACTGATGCCAGGCATTTCATGAACACTCTGGGCGCAGTAGATAAGCCAAAGGGCAATGCTGAGAATTGATAATGCTCTGATCCTGCAAGAAATCTGAGGTATCTTCTGCAAATTGGTCGTATGGGGACGTGCAGGTATGCCTCCTTGAGATCTAGAGTTACCAGCCAATACTCCTTGCCCAGCATGGGAAGAAGTTGGTGTAGTGTCAACATTTTGAATTTTGGAACGATGATGAATGTGTTTAAAGCGGACAGGTCGAGAATAGGTCTCCAACTGTTCTCTTTTCTTGGTACTAGGAAGAGTCTGGAGTAAAATCCCTTGCCCTGTTCTGTAGGTGGTACCCTTTCCACAGCTCTCATCTTTGTTAATTGAGCTATTTGTTTTAGGGCTTCTGACTTTTGATTTGGTGGAAGGTTTGGCATTCCTCTTTTTGCTGGTAAGGTGTGGAAATGAAACCTGTAGCCTTGGTCTATAGTTTGCAAAATCCAGTTGTCTCTTGTGATATAGTGCCAGTTTTTTGAAAATAAGGCTAACTTTCCGCCTAAGGGTGCTACTATTTGTTCCCTGGTAGGCGGTGTTAGAGCCAAGTCACTGTGACTGTCCTGTTGCAGTGGTAGTGGTTGTATCTGTGCCTCGTTGGTTATTGCCTTGCCACTGGCGTCCCCTGTAGGCACCTCCTCTGGATTGATTTCTGCCTCTGGAACGTCTATTCCTGCCTCTCTGATTTTTAGAGGAGTCTGGAAAGGACCAATTTTGGAAGGCCAGTTCCTGCTGAACCTTGGGGCTGTACCTGTAAGAAATCTTTAACTGTTTGTACAGATTTTGCCTTCTCTTCCATTTTCTTCATTACTTGTTGGGCAGGAGAACCAAATAGACTGACCTTGTCCATAGGAGCATCTAATAGCTTTGCTTTAACATGATCCGCAAGACCTGCTCTTTCAACCATGCATGCCTTCTTATAACTGTGCCAGTCATGGCTGATCTAAATGAAGCCTCCAGTGCATCATAGCCACATTTTAAAGAATGGTTACTAACCTGCTGAATGTTATTCACCATTTCTAGAACATATTTCTTATCTAAGGAATCATCAGAGGACAGTTTCTTAGTTAACTGATCAAGCATAAACTCTTGGTATTGGATCATATGAAACTGACAGTTCAAAGCTCTAGCTGAGAGAGTAGCGGAGGTGTATACTTTTTTACCCCATCTCTAAGGACCTGGATTCCCTATCAGAAGGGAGAGGGTTTTTAGCTGAGGTCGAAGCTACTGCCTTAGGCCCCTGGGAGATAGTCTCCGGATCTGCAAAAGGAGCCTTGTACATGTGGTGATGAGTGTCCGGTACCCTGTAGAACCTGTCGGGCTTAGCAGGGGCTGGAGGTAAAGTATCAGGAGCAGTGCAAACATCATTAAATGCATCATCCACAACAGGAAGAACTGGAGGTATAGCTAAGGGCCTATGTTGTGGTAAGTGTAAAAAGGTCCTAAGCCTTTTTCTTGAATCTGAGAAATCTTGTCCCTGCCATTGGAATTGCTCTCGCATGGCATGTAAGGTTTCCCCAAAGGAAAATTCCTCTGGTGGAGAGGCAGAAGGAATAGATTCTTCAGCATCAGAATCTTCATAAGTAGAAAGAGGAGCCTCTGGATGGTCTGTAATGTCTGAGTCATCAGAAGAGTCATCTGAGGAGCCTGGCTCAGGGGCTCTGCTCTAGGTCTCTTTTCCGTGGTTGTGAGGCCCTGTCTGGGTGAGATTGGGATTCCCTTATTAGAGAGATGAGATCCTCTGCCAGAGTAAGCATTTGTGAACTGGAGCTGGGCCTGTGAGAGGGGGGCTTAACAGGCACTGATTTAGCAGTTTTGGCTGCTTTAGCCCTGGCAAAGGCCTTTATAGACATGGCTGCAGGAGGCCTAGCAGCACCACGTGCTGGGGTAGAGACATCCAAAGGGATGGTGTCCGATAACTCTAGAGAAACCACATTAGAAGGCAAAATTTCAGAGGCCGATTCAGCTAGGGTAGAAGGGGCCTCGGTAGTAGTCATGGATTCGGCTGTAGATTGAACCGTTTGCTCGGTTTCGGCCGAAACAGAGACACTCGTGGTGTCACTCGAGTGTCGGTCCTTTTCTTTGTGTTTCTTAACGATTTGGGAAGTCGGAGGATCCGACGGCATAATGTACGCAAAGTCTGAGCCGAAAAACTGTTCAGCAAACTCCGACCGACGCCTAAGCCGCTCGGGTTGAAGGAAGCACAGGCTAAACAAGCTGCTACGTCGTGGTCTGGGCCTAAACAAGGTAAGCAGTAAGAGTGGAAATCTTTATGAGGTATTTGTTTCCCACAAGTTAAACAGTTATTTACTTTTTCTGACATCGGCTGAGGCAAGAAAGAGTCCCCAACGGGGTACTTAGCTTTTAGAAGTCTTCGAAGTTGTATTCGGTAATATTAATCTCTGGATCTGACCGACCGGCACTTGCGAACAGCTTCTGCTTTGGGCGCCACGCGGCAAGAAAGACTGAGGAAAATGGCGTCGGCTGATGCCTTTATACCCGAAGACCAGCAGAGATGACGTCGGGTGAAGTGCGACACCAGCCGAGGCCAGACCCAGACTTTGGAATCCGGCCGACCGAGGGGCTGCCTGACGACAGGACAATCCATTTGTTAGGACTGCAGATGCATCCTTGAAGGACATCGGCAGACGGTCTTTACATCTTGTTCACACCTGGTAAACATTTCTTTCACTTTGGGTCCAAAAAGAGATGAGCCATCAAAAGGGGTGTTGATAAAGGATGACTTAAAGTGCTCCTCAAAAGAACATAAGCGCATCCAAGAATGTCTCCTAAGAGCAATGCCTGTACCCGCTGCTCTGCTTGCTCCATCAGCTGTGTATACCAAAGCAGATGCATGGACGAGTTTGTTAGGGAAATGAGGGTGGAGAGCTGTGAGGATATTTTATCGGAGACCCCGCAGCTACCGAACCCTGTAGAGTATCTCCTAGCTCTTTTAGATCTCTTTGCAATCTAGTGAAATGCATAAGATAATTCAGCGACCCAAGAGCAAATGTCGCTGAAGTAAACATGCGCTTTCCATGACTCTCTAATCTTTATCTGGTGGATGGACAGACGTCAAAGTTTCAGATCACTCCTCCTTGATGGCCGCCGCCACCACCATGACATCAACTGTGATTCCCTTGGTGAGAAAAGCCTTGTCCTGTGGTGAGGTAATAAACTTATTAGGCCTCCTAGCTACAGGTTCCACTGCATCTGGAGACTCCCATGCTTTTCGACAACCTAAGTCCATGAGTTCATCTAAAGGCAGAGACACCCAAGAGGTGGAGGGCTCCAGAACAAATGCAAATATGACTCTGTCATTGTTCATGTTGGTGTGAATGACCTGAAATGTACCTCCCTGGACTACATGAAAAGAGACATGGAAGAGCTCTCTGATCATGTAGCCCAGGCGGGTATGACCCTGACCCCGAGTAGCATCCTGCCCTCACCAAGAATGATACCTCAATATAAAGAAAAAATGATCAATTTCAACAATTGGCTAAGCTTCTGGTGTCATTCAAAGGGGATCCACTGTCTGTCAGCCTGGGAAGACATGCTCGACAAGCCGCATTGCTTCGCAAGAGGCTGCTTGCACCTGTCACCCCTTGGCTTTCAAATACTGGCCAAGGCTCTTGCTGCCCCCATAGTGCCTTTTTTAGGCAAGGCTCAAAATTCAAACCCACCACCGTAAACAGCACAAGTAAAACAATGAGGGTTATGCTATTCAACGCCAGGAGTTTAAATCTCAAAATGCATGCGCTCGAAGCACTCCAAAGAATGGAGAACGTTGACATCTGTGCAGTAACTGAAACCTGGTTCAAGGATCCAGAGAGCACTCCAGCACTACTGGGCTACAACTCATACCACACATTTCGGCCACCGAACACAGACCGAAACACAAAAGGAGGGGGTGTATCCATATTCATCAAGGATACTCACACCTCCAGGTTAGTGGCGCAGCATGATACCTCTGAGATCATCCATGTGCAACTAACATTGGGCAAATCTGCAATGCAAATTGTGGCCTGCTACAGAACCTGGTTATCCATGCTAAGACACATGGTATAGCCTATGCTTCTACTAAGTGCTGTCTGTCTTTATTGCTCCCCCAGACTGGGAAACACTCTAATGCTTTCAGAAAACATTATCTCCTATTGGGGTCTGGCCAAGATGGTGAGCAGTTAACAGCAGAGTTGTTTAGCTCTACTTCATTTTAACATCTTTGACAGGATTTTTACTGAAAAAAAAAACCTCAAACTGAACTTGTCAAAACTTGATGGGTTTATAGTTGAACATCTGCTGAAAGATTTACTACAAACATTAACAAGTTTGAAACGCTTCCAACTGCTTTTTGCTGTCAAGAAAACTAGAAAGAGCTGTTTCAGAATGAACCACTCTAAGCTCACTGTACAGGACAGAACTATGAAAAAGACACAGGCTATACTAAGTAACATCAGTGAGTTATCTGTAAAGATAAATTAGAAAGCAAAATGAAAACTTTTAGAGTAATGTAAAAAAAAAAACAAGTTGAAGTGGTGAGTGAATCTCAAACAACAATTTTAAATCTCAAGTACAGAAGAGGCAATGTCTGATTTTGATGGCAGATTACTTGAAAATAAGAACAACACTGAATTTCTTCTGAAACAAAACTTATTCTTGGAAAAAAATAGAAGGGGTAGAGAAGAGGTCTAGAAGGAATATAATCAGGATTTACAGGCTTTCTGGAAAAGAAGAGGGAGTCAGAATGGTTCAATTCCTTAATAACTGGCAGCCTAAAACTTTGAACCTGCCTGAAGCTTTTTCCTTTGGCACTGAATGGGCACACAGATCACTTTCTAACTTATCCTTAAAAAATCCACCTTCACCAAGGTCAGTGATATTAAGATATTTCTCAAGTCAACATAAGGATTTGGTCTTAAAAGTTGCACGGACTACTATTTAACATTAGTGATGTCAAAGAGAAAAGCATGTATGCTACTTGTTAAAAGCTTAAAGGAAAACAATAGTAAAGCACAAATCTTGTTCCTAGCAAAAATAGGGATTCACCTTCCAGAAGGAAAGGTGATTTTTAACACCTTGGAAGATGCAATGTACTTTATACAGAAAAATAAAATCCTAGAAAAAAAAAAAGAAATGGACTGCAATCTATCAACTTCTTTGAAGAGAAATGCAACAAGAGACTGCTGGTTAATAAAAGACAAAACAGTAAAAAACTGAAGGACAAATGAAAATTAGTGTATTTCACAGTTATGAATTCTTTTAATTTAAAGAAGTGCTTGAATACTTATGAACAGGTGCTGAACATTACTTTTTACAAGGTAAATTTCTTTCACTGCTTCATGTGGTTACTAGTTCCTTTTTTTAAAATGTTACAGTCTGATTCTTTTAACTGTAAATGAAATTAAAGCCACTTATTTTCATTTAGAGTTTAAAAGGTTAAACTATTCATTTTATTAAAAATTAATCATTATCATGATGAAACTTATGTTACGTGGCACACTGATATCTTGCCATAGTTGAGTAATCTACCATTAAATATAATACAAGATGCAACAAATTACAGTATAGATGAATGTTAAGTTGCATTCTGTGTTCTTAAAATGATCCAGTAGTGTGTTACGGATAGTATACTTGACATGCAATAGCACCCAGGAAAGACATGCTATATTGTAAACAAAGTATAAAAATGTATCTTTTTACACATATAAAAGCTACTATTGGAATGGTATCAAATAATTAGAGTAACATTCATACAAGTTAAACCTGGATCATGGATAACTCTCATTCTTTTAATGCAAGTGTATATGCTATGTTTTCTTTAAAAAACAGTAATTTTAGCCTATCTGTGGCACTATCCTGACCTCTACTTTGTTTAACTCTAAACGTGTTTAGGTATGTAACCACTGTATATATTGCATCTGTAACTTACTGTATGAGTTAAGAATATTTTGTAGCTGATTCTTGCTACTTAATGATAACCTACTCTCGGGATTTTTCTTTAACCCTGGACTTCTATAATTTGCTTAGGTATGCAACCTCTCTAAATATTGTATCTTAAACTTAACTGCTTGCTTAGATATTTTTAACTACTGTAAATATTGTATTTTGTAATCTAAATTGCTGACCTTGGAGATTTTCTCCGCGGGCCTCCTCTGAAAATGGACATGTATCCAGTCGGACCAACCCGGTCAACAAATGTAAAATAAAATAGATAATAAAATAAAAATGATAATCTGCTTTACATTAAACATCTCATACAAATAGTGCTTGCTGAATCACTAAATGTCACTGCTTTGAGTGCAATGGCTTTTTAGTGGTTGGGATACTTTCAGATGTTTTCTGATTTTTTTTTTTTTTTTGTGGTTTGGGGGATTGACATGTGGTATGGAGGTGGCTTGGATTCAATTTTGAGCATTTTTGTCTGAAATGTAACTGAGGGACTGTTCACTTTCAAGCTCTTATGAAAACTAGCTTGAAATAACTTCAGTCATGAGCACTACTGTGATACTGCAGGAGTTCTGAACATTCTAAGAGCTCTCCAGGTTACTTATTCCTCTCGAAAAGTAAATAATCATAATATTTTTAATCATATTCCAAGATATCAAAGAATACAAGTTAGAAAATAAGCAAAATACAATGAATTGCACTCTAAACCACTGTCAGTTATTAAATAGTACTGAACGCTTGTAGTATACCAAAAGGATAGTTTACACACTAGCCTATAGAATGACACTTCTGATAAACTAGGATTGCATTTCTCTGTTATTGTCTCTTTTTAATGATAAAACTTAATATCTCAGAACAATTTATTATGGAAATTTGAATCTTAAAGGGGAAGATTTTCAGATGGTTGCTCAGATACTATTACACACAACATTTAAGGAAAGAATCAACTGTTTCTAACAGTAGTGCTAGATTAAAGAGTATCAAACACATAAGGCTACATATAAATGTTTTATTATATGATGCTCTCTACACTACGATTACAGCTAAAATATAAAACCTAGAAATATAGTAATAGTACAAGACACTGGATACAAACTGAAATAGAAAGAAAACAGAATAAGTGAATATGTCTATATTTAAAGAATATAAATATGCCTACAAGGGTGAACGTTGGCATAGTGGTTAAGGTGTATACTTTACAGGCACAAGGTGCAGGGTTTGATTCTCACATGGGTAACTGGATGAAATGGTCCACAAGGCCAGTTAGCCTGGTAATAATTTATGAACTTTTGATACTATGAACAGCTTTACACATTGTAAATAAAATAGAAAAAAATATAAAATTATCTGACCTACAAATTAATAAACATGAAAATATATGACTTCCTCCCTATAGTAGACCAGAGAGATTATGTGAGGTACAGGGAAAGATGACTGTAGAGATATTCAGTTTGATCAACTTACAATCTTCTTCTTTTGGCTGTTCCCATTAGGGGTCGCCACAGGAGATCATCTGTTTCCATTTCTTCCTGTCCTCTGCATCTTGCTCTCTCACACCAACCACCTGCATGTCCTCTTTCACCACATCCATAAACCTTACATTAGGCCATCCTCTATTCCTCTTACCTGGCAGCTCCGTCCTTAGCATCCTTTTCCCCTTACCTGGCAGCTCCTTCCTTAGCATCCTTTTCCCAATATACCCAGCATCCCTCCACAGCACAGCACAATGCAATCTCACCTCTCTGGCTTTGTCTCCAAACTGTTCAACCTGAGCTGACATGCAAATATACGGATTCCTAATCCTGTCCATCCTCGTCACACCCTATGCAAATCTTAACATCTTTAACTCTATCTCCAGCTCTGACTCATGCCTTTATGTCAGTGCCACTGACTCCAACCCATATAACATAGCTGGACTCACTACTCTCTTGTAGGCCTTCCCCTTACACTCTTACTGGTAGCAGTCTGTCACAAACCACTCCTGACATTCTTCTCCACCCACTCCACCCTGACTGTACTCTTTTCTTCACCTCCCTTCCACACTCACCATTACTCTGAACTGTTGATCCCAAGTAATTAAATTCATCCACCTTTGCCAACTCTACTCCCGGCATCCTCACCATCCCTCTAGCCTCCCTCTCATTTGCACACATATATTCTTAGTCCTACTGACCTTCATTCCTCTCCTCTCTAGAGTATATCTCCACCTCTCCAGGGTCTCCTCAACCTGTTCCCTACTCTCACTACAGATCACAATGTCATCGTTAATCATAATCCACAGGGACTCCTGTCTGATCTCGTCTGTCAACCTGTCCATCATCACTGCAAATAAAGGGCTCACAGCTGATCCTTTATGTACTGGTGATGGTCGATGTTAACCCAGGCCTTGACTGATCTGGTATGGAAATCTGTATTGTTGTCCGCATATATCATTTAGAAAAAGTTTGGTCAACTTATAATAGACTCTGAACACCTGTTTAACTTTACTTATTCATAATAACTTACTGACAGGCTTTAAGATGATGCGTGCTTAAAATACGAGACACATTAATACAAATCAGAGACATAAGCTTAGAGTTGTTAGTCTAATGGAGAGTTTGAGAGATTTGTTCATCTTTTTCAATAAACTATGAATACATTATTCCATGGTAGAATGTTTTAGGGTTAATATCATTAGGTAATTTATTTGTTTCAAACGTTTTGTTCATAGCTGAAGATTTCATATTCTTGTATATAAAGTATATTAATACATTCTGTAAATAAATATGATTTCATTCTACCCATTTTTTTCTCTTTTATACAAATGTCTGATTTTAAATGCATATCTATTAATATTAATGGATTGAAAAATCCAGTAAAGAGGGAGAGTCTGTTCAAATACTTGCAATTACATAAAGTTCAAATAGTATTTATGCAGGAAACACATTTACTTAATAAAGATGTAAATAAACTTTCATTAAAGAATAATTTGGTTTTAGCAGGTTTTGGCCTTAAAGCTAAAAGAAAAGACAACCTAATTTTATGGAATAACTCACCAGTATTGCCTTAAGTAAAAGATATCTATGCTGATAAAAATGGTACGTTAAGCATGGTGATAACTGAGTGGAACAGAAAACTATATACATTGGTGAAGTCTTATTGGATTCCAGGGGCTGGAGCTAAAGATGCAAAACGTTACTTAGACACTATAACCTGTTACATGACAGGTGAAGTCGTAATGGCTGATGATTTTAAATGTATTTTATAAGACAAAGATTCCAATGCAGATAGAAAGCTGAGAATCACATCTTCAGCCAAACACTTAACGGATTTTGTAAATCTAATGAATTTAAAGGATATATATGAGCTAAGGATAACAAACTCACTTCAATTGACCCATTATTCATATAGATATGAACACAAATACTGATAAAATTTATTGTCTCAAGTAATCTTATCACATAACAAAGAAGTTTCAATAGTTTCATGTCCATTATCAGACCATAATGCTATAATCTTTAATATTATTTTAAAAACTGACAATGTAATAAATCACAAGAGATTAGCAGCATACATTATTAAAATAAAAGGCTTCAAGGATTATGTTAACAAGATCAAATATTTCCTAGAAATAAACAGGAATGGTGAAGTAACTGACATTGTCCTGTGAAATCCACTAAAGGCTTACTTAAATGGAAGCATTACAAACTGGTATATTAATAAAATAAGAGAATGGGGCAAATAATTGAATACACCATACGCCAACATAGACATACTAAAGTTAAATCTAAAACCAAATGACGTTATCAGTCAGTTTGAACTTACAAACCTAAATACAAAATATGTTCAAATTCTAAATCATAAAGTTTCAATAAACCTGGAAAAACAAACAATGCATATTCAGTAAATCATTTAAGCTTGCATAAAACTGCTCTTAGATCAAAGAAAATGAATAAACTAAATCATATCAAAGAAATTATAAAACATATAAATAATAAAAAGTAGGAGAAATGAAAGGTATTCTTGATGGCTTTAAAATATTTTATGAAAATATAAATACAAATATTGATAACGATGATACAGTTGAAACTTTTCTAAAGGCAAATATAAATAATAAAATAACAAGTGAACAAATAAAACTGATTCATTTAGCAGAAATAAAAGATCAAATAAAATTAAAAAAAGAAATCAGGCGCCGGGCTTAGATGGTCTTAAGCTTGGTCACAAATTGGAACAAATTATTTAACATGGAAGAATGATTAATGATTATTAAGGTGGTAATTATCCCTAAAATATTGTTTGCCATACAATCTTCAGTACTATCTCCACCAAAAAAATTGATGAAAAAGATTAATATTCTACTTAAGTTTTTTTTGGCATCCTAATAAGCCAAGACAGTTTCTTCTGAATGGCACTGAAAAGGTTGGGATAATTGTGGAACAGGATTCCTTGACATTCAATTGTATGGTGCTTCAACAATTGTAAAAGTTATAGTGTTGTGGATAAATTCATCTTATGATGTGAAATGGAAACAAATATATCAAGAAATATTATTAGTAAATAATAAATATTATCACAATCAGTCATAAACAAATATTCCCCAATAGTTTTATCTGGTTATTAAAAGATTCCTGCGTAAATGGAATTGCACACACTTCTCAAATTCCATATTTAAATAACATAATTTCCTCTTTCCAAAAGTACACACATTATACCCATTGTATTAAAGACTTAATATTTTCTGTTTCTAATTACATATGCAAATGACCACTTAGAAACTCATAACTTCAACAAAATGCTAGTACTAAAACAAAGTAACTTAATGTATTGGCATCAATTGTCAAATGTTACAGACATATACACTGTTGAAAATGTAAGGTCCAAATACAATCATGATTCTGAGAATTGTTTAACTCTAGAAATATTTATAGACTCTGTGAACACAGAGATAAATAAGATATTTAACCTACATAAGAAATTATCCCCCAAATTATTGGAATTCTTTAATATTAATAATAATGCAATAAAAATAAATAATATTTCTTACAAATGTATAAAATTCTTAAGTTAGACTTCATGTAGTTACACAATTTCTATTGGAAATATTCCTCAAAAAATAATAAAGACTTCTCTGAAGAATGCAAGACAATATTAAAATTTAGAGATAAAACCACATCTTCAATATACTGGAAAATTTTCACTTGGAAATTCTTACGCAGAGCTTTTGTCACTCTTAACAAAATTACTATTATGTATAAATCAAACAGAATTAAATACTGGAGATATGATTCTAAAATAACAGCCGACTGGATGCATACAGTATATGAATATGAAGTTATCTCCCCTTTTTGGAAAGAAACTATAACTTCATTCAAGCTCCATAATCAGATAGATGCAATATTTCTAAATCTTTAGTTGTATTTAATAGTCCAATTTCTGAGAATTCCAAAAACCCAAGTGCCTCTTCTTTGGTCTTCATTGGTCTATTCTTGCTACAGCCAGAAAAGTAATTACTAACAACTGAAAAAGGTATCCCCTAGTATTGAACTAATTAGTATGGCAAAAATTGTTTGCAGTAGTGAATTGCACACTATAAAAATGAGAACTTCTAATATTCATATAAATCTTGGCTTAAACTTAAAGACTTGCTTGAAAAGGATTAATTGTTATGTACAACTTTGCTGCATTGTTTATCTGTGGACCTATGTAAATAGTTATTTATTTTATAATTGATTTATCTATGGTTTTAAAACCAAATAAAAAAGAAAACATTATCTCCTAGCCGGTGAAAGAAGTATTCTGTTCTTATTGCTTTTTATCAGATTGTATCTGGTTCTCTTATCTGCATGAAGACAGAGTTGCTTCTACAAGCATTTATTTGCTAGAGGAAAGCTTTATTATATTCAATGTTCTTTTTTTTTTGCTTTCTCTTCTTAGAACTCGTTACCAGATCAAGCCAATGGCTTTAATCCAGTCATTCCCCTATGCAAGAATGAGAAAAAGCTCATCATTGTTTCTTGCATCATGCTGTTTTGACTTCTTTTTACACTGCAGTGCCTACATTTCTTAAAACTGAACAAGAGAAAAGAGAGAAGGAAAAAACAGGTTAGTTTCCCCATTGCACTTAAAAATAACTGAGAGAACTTTACTTTACAGCATGCAGATTATCATGCATTATAAAAATACTACTGTTAAGAACACAATTTTATTTTACTTACAGTTAACTCTCTCCCTCTTCCCCTCTCCCAAATGTTCTTCCAAACATTAATGACATGAAGTAAGGCATATGCTTTAGAGTCCCCTACAAGTTAGACAAAGTCAACAAAAAGTCCAATATTTCCAGATTTTCTTTTTTGGCATGTTTCACAAACATAATTAATGCTTTGTAATCCCACATTTATTTGTCAATGTCCAAGTTGCTGGTTTTGCTCCCGTTTAAATCCATTATCCAAATCCAGCCTCAGGTTCATTTCCAATGTACTCGTTTCGTCTAGTCAATGCTTGTGCATTTTTTCTTTTCTCAAGCATTTTCTGTTGAAACACTGGAAAAGGTTTTACTGGCCCAGTCTTCTCTGTGGTCTTTGTTATCGTAACAAGAAGCAAAATCTCTACGTTTCACAACTCAGTTTTTGTTGGTCAAACTTACATTTTCTCTTTAGCATGTTCTGCATCAAACAATGACTTTTGTCCCACCAGGAAAGAATATTCTGAAGAAAGCTGGGTGCAACAGTTTGAATCTTACATCTGCTTCTTGACATTCCCTGATTAGTGGAATAAATTTATTCCTCATCTGCCTGGTGTACAGTGAGTAATGATTTTCCACAAACATTCCCTTGTCTCCCACTTTTAGTACTCTGTCCTTCTGCCACAGTTTTGACATAATCAACTCCTTCTGCTGGTAGGATTGCATCTTTACTGTTAAAGGTCTAGGTTGCTTTCTTATGGCCAGGTTTGGAGCATACACAAGATGTGCCCCTTCAATTAATAACTTCTGCTATGGGATAACAGTCCAACTGCTTATTTGTGCTTTCATAAAATTAATACAGTCATTTCCTTCCAGCTTCTCTGGTAAAGCAGAAAATGTCAGGTTTTGTCTATGTGCCCTGTTCTCTAATTCTATTATTGTTTTGAAACCTCTCTTCTTGAGCAGTCTCATATTCAGCCAGCCTTTTCATTTTGACCTCTGATCTTTGAAGTTTTATCACCTTATCTGAATATATGTTCAAAACTCCTTCCATCTTGCCTGCCTTTTGTTATTTGAGTTGATATACTCCAAGTGTTTCATTTATTTTAATCAGCTCTGAATACATTTGACTTAGTTTTTCCTCTAGGCTACTGGAAGTCATGCCTTGCACCAAAGGTAGAGCATGCACTGCTATTTGCCGAACAGCTGCAGAAATCTTCCTATTTAGTGTTTTCCTAACCTTTTTGTGATAGATTTTCTTTCAGGTTCTCTGAATTTCTTTTTTCTGGCATCCGGGCAGTGCACTTTCTAGCCAGGTAATGAAATGTACTCAAAAATACAAGTTTACTGGCTCTCTCTTCTGGGTTTCTGTTTTCACACTGTGAAAGCTGAAATTAAGCTGTTACTCAATGTACAGCTATCTTGGAAGTCCACAGACAAAAACATTCTTGTCCCAGTTCTCACAAACATGGCTCCGGCATGTTCCCTACAGCTGGTCAGTCCCTCGTTAGCTTAAGTCACACCACTAATTGGTTGCCTTCACTCTTAGATTACCACCATCTTTAGAGACGTCGAAGATGTAAGTCAAAGTCCAAGTAACCTTTATTGTCATTTAAAACTACACACGTGTAGCTTTAATGAAATTTTGTACATCAACTCATTTCTTGAGATTATAAAGGAAAGTGAAACAACACAAACAAACAGAAGGCTAAATATAACAAATATAATACTACTCCCAATACATGCAAGAAAGAGCAGAGACATTTACCAACACTCACAAAAAGAATACCCTCCCCGGAGTTAAATTAACTACCCTATTTACAATACAAAACACACTATAGATTGAAATGCCTACATTATTTGTCTAATACTGCACTTGAGTGAGTTAATATTGAGTATGGATGTAATAAATATTGCATTTACTTGAAATATATGCAAGTATATATTGCAAATAAATAAAAACTGACTTGTGTGTCCAGACTCTACAATTCACCCATAAAAATAAAGATAATAAAATCTCTAAATTCACGCATGTAAGCTCCACAGTGGATAATAAATATTCAGCCACCTATACCAATGATCTTATACCCATTTAGACAACTACACTGTTGCCACCAGAACTAACCACAGACATTAATTCAAACACAAGCCACACCAATGGTCAGTAGATACAACTATTCAACACAAGGAAGAAACAGCTTAAATAACCTTGTGGGATCAGAACCCCTCATCATGAAGACAATATAACATAAAAAACTCACTTAGAAACTGAGGACACCTATTAAGGCCAGCAAAGCATCCCATGAACTTAGGCTAGCTACTGAAGCAAAGGATAACTACAAGTCCTTCTTTAGTTATTGTCGTTCTCCCATTCTGGATACAACAGAAGAGTCTTCAGGGGTTCTCTTCAAGCAGCTTTATTATATACAAACACATTATTTAAGGTTACTGACTTTAAATTATATACAAACTAACAACTACGTTCATGCATGCTATCACTGTGACTGCTCTTACAAATTGGCCCTATGGAGTGCACGTGTCTGGGATTTTATATGTGCATGTAAAGTCTTGACATGCTTTTTAAAGATGCAGCGCACATGACTTTCACTCAGATCTACATCCTCCCTCTGAGAAACAGATCATATGACACTATGAGTCAGTTGGATCTGAGCTCACAAGAACTGTCTCATCAACCGATCCACTTCTTTCTCTGAAAAACTACTGCAGGACCTGGCAGAGGAAGCCACGGAAGCAGGTATGGAGTGGTACCTAAGCGAGGCCGACTCTGGGGGCTCGGGCGACAACCTAGGCTAAGAGAAAGGTAACCTAGGCCTCATCTTGGGAGAAGGTTTACCAGCAGCAGAGAAGATCCAGACAGTCTCTGCTTCTCTGGAGGCTTATTGCTTTCACATTTGTCTCTCTCTCTTCTTCCCCTCACTGCCTTCTTGTCCACGTCCCCAGTTTTGCTCTCGGGTGACTTACCAGGAGGTTGAGTCCCTGCACCCGCACTAAAAGAACTGGGTAACAAACCCTTTAAAATTAACTTGTTTCTTCTGTCCACAAGGGTACAAGAGGAAAAACCTGCACAAATAGAACATCCAGTGGCTAGGTGAGAAACACCTAAACACACTACACATAAGAAATGACCATCCAAAGGTCGGAGTAAATGCCCACACTCAGTACATTTCTTAAATCCGCCACCCTTCTCACACTTGTCCAACTTGTCAGCCATGACAGGAAGGCAAGAAAGGGGACCCTAGTAGAGAACTACAAAGGAAAGCTGTATGCAAAATGTGAAGCATAAGGGAAAGTTTAGAAAGTTATAGGAAAACTTTAAACAGTACCAGAGTATCAAGAAATGTCCAACAGTAGACAAAAAAACTCACAACAAGATGGAGTTCAGACCACTTGCTTGTAGCTGGTATTGCAGCAAACGAGATCTGAGGGAATGGAGGAGAGAGGGGAATTATGGGTAGGGAAGGAGCTCAGATTTGGCACCGTAGCTTGGATATGGCCGGCTTGGTACTGATGTCAGTGCCTATACCCACAGGTTGAAGATCAAATGAAGATGACAATGTCAGAAAGCAATTTGCCTTTCGTGTAGACCATTTTGAAATTGTGCTTTTGCAATTTGAGCATCATTCTCTGTAATCTTGCTAGAGTGGAATGCATAGGATTCTTTAAAATAGTAACTAGAGGTTGATGGTCAGTTTCAATCTGTGCATCTCGACCATAAATATAATCATGAAACTTTGAGCATGCAAATACCATTGCCAAAAGCTCTTTCTCAATCTGAGCATACTGCATTTCAGTTTGGTTAAGTGTTCTACAAGCCGATGTGTAACTGCACCAAGAACAAATTTTGAAATATCACAGGAAAGAGTAACCAGTTTGTTTACTTCATAGTATATTAATGTACGTGGGCTGGCAATTTTCTTTTTAAGGTCTTCACATGCTTTCTGGTGCTGTTCCAACCATGTCCATGCAACATTTTTGTGTGTTATTCCTCTTAAAGGTGCCATCAACTCACTGACGTCTGGCATAACCTTGCCTAAACAGTTGACCATGCCCAGAAAACATTGTAGAGCTTGTACATTATCTAGCACTGACATTTCAAGAATAGCGGTTTCCTTGGTCGGGTCTGGTCTCAAGCCTGTACTTGTGAACAAATGACCAACATAGGTAACTTCTGTGAGTCTGTATTTATACTTCAGAGGATTGAGCTTCAAGTTTACTTCACGTGCTCTATTTAGAACTTTTAGTTTTCTGTCATGCTCTGCTTCACCACTGCCTCCAACCAATAAATCATCTACTATTATGGCACAAGGATAACCCGAAAAAATTCACTCCATTGCACACTGAAAGACTTCACTTGCAGAATTTATTCCAAATGGCAACCTTAGGAATCTGCATCTGCCAAATGGAGTACCAAAAGTAGTTAGAAAAGAGGATTTGCGACAAGCATTACTTGCCAGAATGAACTCTGTGTCCAAGACAGACAAAACAGTGGCATTTGGTAATAAAGCTGCAACTTCTTTGACTGTGTGCATCGGATGATACGGTCTTCTTCAATGCTTTGGTCAGATCTCTTGCGTCAATACATATTCTGATTTCATCTGAGCCTTTTTTGTGAGCTGCTAACATGGACTATAGCCATTCAGTTGGTTCTGTGACTGGACAAATCACACCTTGCTGCACCATTTTATCCAACTGAGCTTTAACTTAATCCTGCATTGCTTATCAGAACTCTTCTTGCTGGTCTGACTACTGGAGTGACCTCTGGGTCTAACTTTTTGGAACACACAACTGGAAGTTTGCTTACCTTGTCATCGAAAACATCAGCATATTCTGAGAAAATGGCTTCTGAAAAATTAGAATTTGGATATGCACTTACCTGATGGAACTTCTTTAGCAAAAGAAAGCAGACTCAATCTCAAACTATCTTTCAGACCCAGTAAAAATTGCACTGGCCTTCTGACTACATAGAACAACAAGCTATAACAGTTCTTGGCCAAATAACATGAAAGCATCACTGAACCTTCAGTTTGAATTTCTTCACCTCCATAAGCAACAAGTCTAACACTACTGGCCACACTGAGTTGTTCATTAGTTCTCACTTTAGCAAATATGTCTACTGATATAACATCACTACAAAACAAGACTTTGTAACACCACCACGGCAGTTCTCCTCTTCAGTGATTCTGTCCTTAAGATTCAAAACTCCAAGACATGCGAAGAGATTAAAAACAAATAATTTATTAAAACAAAACTCTAAAAAAAGAAAAAACGTTTGATAAGCGCTTTCGGCTATTCGGCTTTCTAAAGATAGTAAAGCTTTCTCCAATTTCGGTATTTAAAAAGAAAAACCTAACCAATCATTTGTCCACTTCCGACTTCATAATCAAACTGTTGACCAATGCCTGAAGCATTAATATTAGTTCCTTACTGGAGAAGAAGTAGCCAAGATATACTTCATTATTCATCCAGAGCCAATCCGGCAAAAAAGATACTCGCCAATCACTATTACTTCCTTGGTTGCACCTTCCCTGCCATTGGTCCATAGGAATGCTAACGGATTGGATAGAAACAGGGCATTAAATCAAGATTTGGCTAAAAGAACTACATCTAACATTTTTATAACCAACCAGTTGGATGGAACTTTTCACCAATCACTAGCATTCTCCTTTACATTTCTTACCCATTATTGGTCCTAAAGGGCCGTTGCATGAAGTGAATCTTCAATCATATAGGAGCCTCATTAATGAGTAAGTGGAGAGGTTAAAGAATCAATCGCCATTCCTGTCACCCGTGTATACTTTGCGTTTTTCAGTACAAATCCATCACGGCCATAAGCTATGTTCAGTCATTGGAAAGAAGTGAATCTAAACGACCAAAATAATTTTTTTTTTTAAAAAAATCTCTTAGGTCAATAACCGATGGAATAGCGATATAGTAACTAATGTGTACACAATCAAATAACAGCATTGAAAGGCCAATGATCACTGTTGCTCCTCAAGTGCCTCGTCTTAACACTGGCTTAGAGCATCCATTGGGACGGGACTTACCCAATGATAGTTTAGATAATGCTCATTAATATAATATACAATTTAACAGCCAAAGAGCAGATGAATTTACATTTTATTCTTCATAGAATCTCTTACATAATAATCACAACTGTATAGTTGATTAGTGCAGTCCTATAATGGCAATTTAATGGAATACTACTTTAGTAATGATTTGGGCAGCACTGACTCCTTATTTAGGCAGAGTGCAGGTTCAATAATTAAACAAATAATACGGCGCACTCTATAAAATCTCTGCATATGTAGATTTGCTCACATATTCTCCATGAGACCTCTTACATAGTGATCAAAGCTATACAACTGGCTAATAGATGCCTATAGTAGCTGTTGAATAAGGCACTGCTTTGATTGTAATTTGAAAATAAAATGCAACAACAAAATGAATGGTGCGGCTGTGTTCTGTTCACCATCAGATCTTTACATATATACCAGGCAAAACGGTGAGGCAAATACCAGTCACAGTTTAATCTTTCACAGGCTCTTGATTCTGTAAGCTGCGATGTTTCGCTGCATAGAATCATTCTTTACTTACATTAAGATGATTAATCATTTTGAGGTTATTTACTCAAGGCCAATAAAAATAAATACGTACATCCTTTAGAAATCCATCACAGCCATAGACTATATTCAGTCATTAGAGAAAAATAAAATAAGGAAATTTTCATGTTGTTCTTCATAAAATCTCTTGGATCAATAACCAATAGAATAGCAATGTAGTACAGATGTATACCCAATCGGGTATCAACACTGGAAAGCCAATGATCATTCTTGCTCCTCATATGCCTCGTCTTAACACTGGGTTAGAATAGCCACTGGAAAAAGACTTAACCAATAACAGTTTAAATAATGTTCACTGATGCAGTATACATTTTAAAGCCAGAAAACAAATGAATTTACATTTTATTCTTCATCAAATCTCTTGTATAATAATCGGAACTGTGTAATTACTTAACACAGACCTTTAATGGACATTACGTAAAGCACTACTTAGTAATGATTTAGGCGTCATTGACTTCTTATTAGGCAGATTGCATGTTCAATATGGCTGTACTCTACAAAGTCTCTGCATATATAACTTTGCTCACATATTCTCTATAATACCTCTTATATAGCAGTCAAATATATAGAATACATATACGCCAGGCGAAACAACAAGATGAAGACCAGTCACAGTTTAGGCTTACTCAGGTTCCTAGTTCTATAAGCTACGATGTTTCGTTGCATAAAATCATTCTTTATTCATACTAAGATGGTTGCTCACCTTTGAGTTACTTGCTCAAGGCCAATAAAGATAAACCATTGTTTGCCTTCATAAATCTTCTTCTAGAGAGATAAACATCACTTTAGGATGTTGAGCCTTCTACAAAAATGTAGGTTCTTATTTATAGTCAATCGCACTTCTTCTGGCTTTCAATATTGGTTTCAATGGAACAGTATTTAATCCAGGTTGATGATGTGCTTGCAAGTTTACTATCCAGTTAATCTCACGTAACTCTGTGCGATTTTTGACATCACCTGCTCTATTATTATTAGCCATTACTTCCAAGACTTTAAACTTAAAATGGTGTGTAGGATTACCAAAATTGTGTGCCGCCAAGGCATTATCCATATCTTTATGAGATATATCCCTGAGATGTCTTAGGATCCAATCCTTAAACCTCTAATCTGTTCTGCCAATGTAGTAGGCATTGCATTGGCAACATGTTACTAGACAGATCACGTTTAGCGTTACAGTCAGCATAAGGGTTAAAGTGATATATCTTTCCTGTCACCGGATGAATAAAAGAGCTAGTGCTATCTATATATGGACAAGCCTTGCATCTAAGGCATTTGAAAGTACCTTTTCTTTCCGAACGTTTCTTATGAATAAATCCATCTTTGTTGTATCTAAGTCTTTTAATATTTTTCTTGTTTTTGAAGAGAAATTGAGGAGTATCGCCAACCACTCTTTTAATCTTGTCATCGGTGGTTAAAACTAGCCAAAACCTTTTAACAATATTACAAATTCTTGAATTATCATTGCTATAGGTCAACATACATTTAATATGAGTCTCATTAGTCCTATTAGCAGGTACCATCACAATAGAGGGAGCTTCTGAAGAAGAAAAATAAGGTCTACCTTTCCCTCTCCTGAGTTCTCTAAGATTACTTTTCATATTTAAATTATCACTTTTATAGCCTCTTTCTTTCAAATTTGTTAAGAGGTTAGTCTGCTCAACTTCAAGATCTTTTTCCTCAGTACAGACTCTAGAAGCACGTATTATTTGATTTTCATAGATATTATTGAAAATATGCTTAGGATGCATACTTTGTCTATGTAGGTAGTGATTATTCCAAGTTTGACTTCTTGAAAACACTAGTACTTAAGCCTCTTATTGGATGCAGGCTTATCTTTACATCTAAGAATTCTATTTCTGTGGTGGAAATTTTTTCTTTAAATTCTAGGAAGTCTGTACTTAAATTGACATATTCAATAAAGGAAGTCAATTCCCCAATGCTCCCCTTCCATAGGATAAAAATATCATCTATGAAACGGCCATAGTATAGAAGATGTCCATACCAAGGATTAATGTCATTCAAGACTTCAGTACTTTCCCATTGTGCCAAAACCAAATTTGAGTAACTATTCGCACATGGGGTGCCCATGGCTACTCCCCATGTCTGCAGATAAATGTTATCACCATAGACAAAGATGTTATTTTCCAAAACCAATTCCAATAATATACAAAACAAATTGGAGTTGATATTATTCCGTGATAGAATGGTCTTTATGGCATGTAGTCCATATTTGTTAGGTATTACAGTGAAAAGACTTGTAATATCCATAGTTACGAGAACAACATTTTCAAAGTTGGTTAAATAATTAATCTTAGAATGAAGGTCCTTTAAGAAACTTCCAGTGTCTTTTAGGACAGTATCAACACTACAGAGGACCTTTTTTAATTCATTTTCAATATAGACAGATAACTCAGTAACCCAGTCTCTTCCAGATGCAATCAGCCGTAACAGTGGATCCTTTAGATCTTTATGGATTTTGGGTAGGCCACCTACGCTGGGGATCATAGGATTGGGGCAAGTAAAGAAATCGTACAACTCTTTACTTAAACGTTGTTCCACGAATAAATCTTCAACCTCTTGGTTCACCATTCTAATCTTCATATCCACTTGGCATTTATTCAGTCTCTTGTATGTACGTTCATCCTCCAGCATTTTCATCATCTTATCCCTATACCAATCCGCATCCATAACTACTATGCAGCCACCTTTATCTGCGGGTTTGATGACTATATTGTCTATGCTTCTCAGTTGCTGGAGTGCTTGGTCACAAGCGCATTGACCTCATCATTGAGGAATACCTTATAGACAATAGGATCTCCAATGAGACTTATTCCTTCTTGAAAGTAGATCATCCAGTGTTGGCCAAAATGGTGGGTATCCCCAAGATACACAAATCTCTTGAACAACCCCCCTTCCACCCTATTGTCTCAGGTTCAAGGTCCAAATCTTTCAAAATAGGTCAACTTATTGATGGATGGCTTAAGAAGACTTACGACCACATTCCACATATCATTAAAGATTCTTGGAGATTTTTGGGAGCCATCACCAAGGACGTGTGGGACACCAATTTGATATTTTTGACTGTGGATGTGGTCGATTTGTTCTCATGTATACCCAGGACTGAAGGTTTGGAATATTTTGAAAGAAGTCTCAAGAAATTTACGGACTACTCATGGGAGAAAATTAGTCTCATATGTGACATGATGTCACTTGTGCTGGACCACAATTACATCTTATTCCAAGGAGAATACTTTAGGCAGACCAGGGGAGTGGCGATGGGAGCAGCTTGTGCTCCCATCTTCGCGAACCTGGTCATGGCTGAGTGGGAATCCGAAAGTGTTTTCAAGAGTTCTTATTTTAAGGACATTGCCCTGTACGTCAGATACCTTGACGATATATTCATTTTGTGGAAAGCATCTGTAGAGACTCAAGGAATTTATGATATATCTCAACCATACAGTGGAGTTCTTACAATTCACGCACGAGTACAGTCATCGAGAAATTTCATATCTAGACGTACTTCTGAGTAAGAATGAAAGTGGATTTACTTCCAGTACTTACAGAAAACCAACTTTTTCGAATGACTATGTACATTACAGCAGCAATCACCCACCACATGTATTCCACAATGTGTTAAAGGGACAATGCATTCGTGTGGCCAGGATGTCGTCCAATATTCATATCTTGGAATCTGAACTTGGAATAATTAGAGACATGTTCAACAAAAGATCTTACCCTGAAAACATGGTCACTGAGGTCATAAATTATGTATACAAACAATGGGGTAAAAAATATCCTCCACTATTAGGTACCTACAAACCACCCATTAAAGATGGCACACACGAATTATCACTGGGTAGGGTATGCGTTCTCATGTATTCCCCTAGTATACACATCATCAAAGATATCTTGGAAAGGTATTGGCATACCTTGATGGTCATTGACAAGGACCAGGTCTTGGGTAACAAACCGAGATGTGTATACAAAACAGCTCCCAATTTGAAAGCATTATTAGAGAAGGGTAACCACATGCATACAAATTCAGCTACCTTCACAGGCACGGTCAAATGTGGAAACTGCAAACAATGCAAATACATCAACAACAATAAGAGTATAAGACTAGATGATGTCTGCCACACCACTATCAAATGTATAAGGGGAAATTGCAAAACCAAACAGGTGGTGTATTTGGCTGTCTGCAGCAAATGTAATGCCCATTACGTGGGTAAAACAGAGAGGCAGCTTAACAGACGTATTTACGAACATCTATATAGAATAAGGAAGCATGACAACAAAAATGCATTGTGCAGGCACATTTTGGAAAAGGGTGAAGATCACAGCTTTTTATTTTCAATCATAGAACAGGTGGATACTACTCCATTTGGAGGGGATTGGAAAATGAAATTGTCATCGTGCGAAAGTAAATGGCAAATTTTAACAGATTCCACGAGACCACCTGGTCTCAATGATTTTATTAGCATAAAACCCTTCTTAGCTCTAGAATAATTTCTCACCATTTACATCCGTTGTTTTGGTCATGATGTTCATATATATATATATATATACATTTTTTACTATATATTTAATATTTATATATTTTGTATACATTTTATGAATGTCCATATTTATTAGAGGGACTAGCTGTGGTTTATCCATTAGTCCATTCATTTATACATATATATATATATATATATTATCGATTTTTGTTCCATTTTGACTTCCAAACAACACTATTTGCATGTTGATGTCCAATTCTCATGGGTTGCACACAAAAAATTGTTTGAATTTTGGGGTATTTACTCAATACATTTATTATTTTATTTTTATATATTTTCTATTATATTTTTATTACATTTTTTCCCCATTTATTGTTCCTTGTAAGTCATGTGTTTTATTAAGTGTAGGAGAGTGTTTACATGCCATTGAGTACTTTGTCTCTTTAAAACATTTGGCGCCTTTTTTAATGATTTTAATGATTTATTAATTAATTGATCTTCACAAGGTATTTGAGTGTGTGTGTGTGTATATATACCACGTTGCTCAGATGTTTTATTTGTTCTGATGAAGGCTGGGGTACAGCCGAAAGCGCTTAACTTGGTTACAATAAAATAGTACATTGGATTCAACAACTTTTGTTTTGGTATTATCCATTATCCATTTTTCGTTGGTTACTGGCGTCCTGTAGTACGAGCGGAGTTCTTTCCTCTACCACCGAACAGTTATTGTGTACTCTTTTAATCTTGTCATCGGTGGTTAAAACTAGCCAAAACCTTTTAACAATATTACAAATTCTTGAATTATCATTGCTATAGGTCAACATACATTTAATATGAGTCTCATTAGTCCTATTAGCAGGTACCATCACAATAGAGGGAGCTTCTGAAGAAGAAAAATAAGGTCTACCTTTCCCTCTCCTGAGTTCTCTAAGATTACTTTTCATATTTAAATTATCACTTTTATAGCCTCTTTCTTTCAAATTTGTTAAGAGGTTAGTCTGCTCAACTTCAAGATCTTTTTCCTCAGTACAGACTCTAGAAGCACGTATTATTTGATTTTCATAGATATTATTGAAAATATGCTTAGGATGCATACTTTGTCTATGTAGGTAGTGATTATTCCAAGTTTGACTTCTTGAAAACACTAGTACTTAAGCCTCTTATTGGATGCAGGCTTATCTTTACATCTAAGAATTCTATTTCTGTGGTGGAAATTTTTTCTTTAAATTCTAGGAAGTCTGTACTTAAATTGACATATTCAATAAAGGAAGTCAATTCCCCAATGCTCCCCTTCCATAGGATAAAAATATCATCTATGAAACGGCCATAGTATAGAAGATGTCCATACCAAGGATTAATGTCATTCAAGACTTCAGTACTTTCCCATTGTGCCAAAACCAAATTTGAGTAACTATTCGCACATGGGGTGCCCATGGCTACTCCCCATGTCTGCAGATAAATGTTATCACCATAGACAAAGATGTTATTTTCCAAAACCAATTCCAATAATATACAAAACAAATTGGAGTTGATATTATTCCGTGATAGAATGGTCTTTATGGCATGTAGTCCATATTTGTTAGGTATTACAGTGAAAAGACTTGTAATATCCATAGTTACGAGAATAACATTTTCAAAGTTGGTTAAATAATTAATCTTAGAATGAAGGTCCTTTAAGAAACTTCCAGTGTCTTTTAGGACAGTATCAACACTACAGAGGACCTTTTTTAATTCATTTTCAATATAGACAGATAACTCAGTAACCCAGTCTCTTCCAGATGCAATCAGCCGTAACAGTGGATCCTTTAGATCTTTATGGATTTTGGGTAGGCCACCTATGCTGGGGATCATAGGATTGGGGCAAGTAAAGAAATCGTACAACTCTTTACTTAAACGTTGTTCCACGAATAAATCTTCAACCTCTTGGTTCACCATTCTAATCTTCATATCCACTTGGCATTTATTCAGTCTCTTGTATGTACGTTCATCCTCCAGCATTTTCATCATCTTATCCCTATACCAATCCGCATCCATAACTACTATGCAGCCACCTTTATCTACGGGTTTGATGACTATATTTGTCTATGCTTCTCAGTTGCTGGAGTGCTTCTTTCTCTCCATATGAGATATTATGGAAGTTACCATGGTTAGAGAATGTTCTTATCTTACTAAACTCTTCCCCTTCTCATCTTACTAAACTCAACCCCTCCCTACCCCCGATTCCCTCCCACCCACCCCCAGGGGTCCTACTCTTATACTACCTTAACCACATCTCTTCCTTCTCCAATTACACCTAGACAAGGATAACCACACCTCTTCCTTTCCCACTTATCCCAAAACACTTTGCACTCTTTTGTCTCGCTGACCCAACTTCTCCATACACATCCTTCTACCATACCTTAACCTTCTCACTCCTCTATCCTCACTCTTTATTACTTACAAACTTTACCTATATACATCCAATAACTGTTGTACAATGTTTAAACCACCAACTACACTTTATATCATACTTTTACTCACACCACTACTACTATTCTCTTTTACCCTATCATATTTACTCACCACATATGAATATCCCCTACATCCTAAACTTCACTACCATAACAAGGAAACTAATGCTCTATTGCTACCACTGCTTCTTAGCCATGCTAATATAACATCTTCACCCAACTACCTATTCGCAAAGTATCACAGAATAACACATATCAAATATAACATACTCAATTCCAGAAAAAATCCATTTTTATATAACAAAGTCAATAACCCTAGATATATAAGACTACTACTCTCATTATAAGATGGAGATATCCATCCTAACCCAGGTCCAAATAAAACATCTCCTACTCTCCCCAACCTAAATTACTACCCTATTAATTCCCCTAATAAATTATCTAACTCCCTCAAACTAGCCCATCTCAATATACGTAGCATAAACAGCAAAGTATCCCAACTCCAAGCCCTAGTAGAACTATATGCCTTTGATATCCTCTGTCTTACTGAAACTTGGCTAAAACCTGCTACCAAAGACAACGAAATCCTTCCATCTGGATACAACATAGTAAGACTTGACTGAGCAGCTTAGAAGGGTGGAGGAGTAGCTATTCTATTTAAAATAGGCCTACAGCTATCCACCTATAACTGTCAATTACCGCTAGATACTAATGCTGAAATTCTCATCGCCAAACTTCATATTAACAATGCTAAATCTATCAATATCATCTGTATGTATCTTACTCCCGGCAATAACATTGCCACTATGGAACATATTCTTTGTTGGCTATCCCAACACTTACCCCAAGAAACCATAATCCTGGGAGATATGAACAATGACGAATTGCTACTGTAGCAGCCTCCCTACAACCCATATTAACCTATATGGCTTTTCACAAACCATTACATACCCCACCAGGACCAATAAAGTTAGCCAAAAATCAAGTATATTAGACTGGATTCTTATCAACAATCACCCCAATAACTATGACTCAGGAACCCTCCCTGATAATATAAGTGACCACTCACTCACTTATATTACTAGGCACAAAACCTTCACTCCCAACTCAACATCTGTTAAAATATCAGAACCAAAAAGAACTTTAACTCTGAGCTCTTTGAAAAAGAACTAAGAACTTGTAATCGGTCTCCTCTAAAACATCTCCCTTTAGAAAGAGCCATCAATTACTTTAACTCTAACTTCCTAGCCATTCTTAACCAACATGCACTAACCAGATCTATTAGAGTTAAAACCAAGTCTGCCCCATGGCTTTCTAAATTAACTAAACACAAAATGCACCTTAGAAATAAATATTGGGCAAAATGGAGAATGACTAAAAACCCAGCCGACCACCTAACCTTTAGACAACTAAGAAATGACACTAAGAAAGCTATATTCTCAGATAAACAAAATTACTACCTACAATTCCAACAACCACATCAAAACAACTCTCATAAATTCTGGACTAGCATTAACACATTATTCCATCCAGGTACATCGTCCACTCCAATCCCTCAAAATACTGACCATAATAATCCCATCAATACAGCCAACATATTTAATACCTATTTTACTAATATAATCCAAACTCTAGCTTCTCAGCTATCACCCAATATCTTTAATCTCCCTTCCTATATCTCTACCCCACCTCCTCCTTTTCATTTGCAACCCATCCCAACTTCATATATCTGACCCTATTACAAAAACTTAAATAATGCTCTCCTTCAGCAGACCAACTACCTGCCGACTTTCTACGACTATCAGCCAAAGCTATAGCTTATCCAATGTAGGACTCTCACTGAAGGTCAAATACCCAGCCTATGGAAAGTATCTCATATCATACCTCTTCATAAAGGCGGACAATCCAATGAACTCTCTAATTACCGTCCTACTGCCCTTCTTTCACCTCTGGCAAAAATCATGGAGAAATGCGTCCATAAGCAACTACTTGAACACTTAACCCAAAATAACTTACTTTCCAGCTGTCAACATGGTTTTAGACCCTCACATAACACTACCCACTGCCCTCCTGTCCTTTACAGATTGTATAAATAAAAACCGCAACCTTAATTACCTTTCCTCTGCACTCTTCATTGACCTGTCTAAAGCTTTTGACATGGTCAATCACCAGATTCTCATCAACATACTCAAATCCCTCTCTTTAGATACACCTTCCATAAAATGGTTCCAGTCCTACCTCGATAAAAGACAACAAGCAGTAATCTGGGATAAGACACTTTCTACCCTTCAACCAGTTACCATAGGTGTCCCTCAGGGGTCCATACTAGGGCCTCTCCTCTTTTCAATTTTCATTAATGACCTTCATCTAGCCATCCCCAAAGCCACTTGCATACAGTATGTTGACGACTCCACACTTTTATATTCAGCCAAATCCAAATCTGAACTTCTCCCTCTTACCCAGAACACATTTAACATAGTTGAACAATGGTTTACACAGCGATGCCATCTTTTGAACCCTAATAAAACTAAAGTCCTCCTCTTTACTCCAACTCATAATTCCTCTCCATTGGATTTCTCAATTACATCCACCAATGGTACCATTATATTACCAGACCCAACCAACAAACTTCTAAGCATTATCATAGATAACCTGAATTTTGACACCCATATGAATAATACAATAAAAACTGTAAACAAAAAACTAGGCTCCCTATATAGGATTAGACCTTTTCTCTCCCCCACTGCTATAACAACTATAGTGCACACTCATCTAATCTCTACTCTCCTCTATGCATCACCAATTTTTACTAACCTTTCAAAAAAGGACCTTAGCAAACTGGAAACTTCCTATAACAATATTGCTAGGTTTGCTACAGGTAACCCCTACAGAACCCACCATTGCATAAATATAAAACAGCTTGGATGGCTGGAACAACAAAACGTGATTAAACTCCACCAACTAACCATTGCCCATAAAACCCTTTATAAACCGTTCTCTACTCCTATTCTATCCACCCTCATCATACCATATATAAATCTGAAATCCCTACGTTCTTGTCACAAAAACCTTGTACATACCTCTAAACCCAATAACAAGGCTGGAGAATCTCTCTTTTCTAATGCTATTGGAAAAACTTGGAATCTTCTCCCCAGTGAGCTTTCCTCTCTACCCTCTCCCTCACTTTTCAAAAACAAACTGAAACTTTACCTAACACACTGGCTGTGCCCCTGTTCTAAACCAGACTAGGCATCTAGCCAACAGATTTACCTAAGTTTCTGCCATTATTGACTACGTATGTACTATTTTATATTCTTAACTTATAAATACCACCTTTTATACTACTGAAGAACAAAGACATTTTCTTTTCTAGTAAACAAAGTTCTTTACTATTACACAAAGTTTCTCTCTCTAGCCATACTATCCTCTGTCTCTCTAAATTCGCTGTACAGAAGATTTTCTTTTCTTCTATACTCTAGTTGCATATTTTACATAATTACTCTTTCATCACTTGTCCTTCTTTATTGTATAATTACCCGCATTTCACACTGTTTTGTTATAATATTCTAGCACTAAAGCTCTTTGCTTTGTCTTCTCTGATTTTTACATTATAACCTGCTAGAAGCATAGTACATAATGTATGCAGCTACATAGTTATCTTATTACTTTTTATCCTTCCAATGTTTTATTTTGTAATTTGCAATGTATATCTTAATATGTTTTATTCTTCTAGCCCTATGTTAATATGATTTTTAAGTTTTTCACTTAGTTTATCTTGGAGCTTTTCTCCCCGGGCCTCTACTGAAAATGGACACATATCCAGCTAGACTAGCCCGGTCAACAAATGTAAAATAAATTAAATAAATAAATAAATAAACTCACATCACTTTAAAAAAAGTTCAGTCGCTGGAGAGTTTATTGGCACAAAATTACTGGGTTTCCTGGGGAAATTTCCTGTCTACTATCATCTCCGAAAATACATTTCAAAGAAACATTCCAGCAGAAAAGTCTGAGAGGAATCATAAATTCATTTAAATCTGAAGGCAAAGGTGGTATAAAACTTAAACCACGCTGTAGTATTGAAATCTGTTCTGGACTCAAAATGGTCCTTGATAAGTTAACTACTAGACCCAAATGGGATGCACTCAAGCTGTTACCTTTTTGCGTTTGCTAAATGGCTATTCTAAGCCAGTGTTAAGACGAGGCATATGAGGAGCAAGAGTGATCATTGGCTTTCCAATGTTGATACCTGATTGGGTATACATCTGTACTACATTGCTATTCTATTTGTTATTGATCCAAGAGATTTTATGAAGAACAATATGAAAAATTCCTTATTTTATTTTTCTCTAATGTCCGAATATAGCCTATGGCCGTGATGGATTTCTAAAGGATGTACGTATTTATTTTTATTGGCCTTGAGTAAATAACCTCAAAATGATTAATCATCTTAATGTAAATAAAGAATGATTCTACGCAGCGAAACATCGCAGCTTACAGAATCAAGAGCCTGTGCAAGACTAATCTGTGACTGGTATTTGGCTCACCATTTTGCCTGGTATATATGTAAAGATCTGATGGTGAACAGAACACAGCTGCACCTCTCATTTTGTTGTTGCATTTTATTTTCAAATTACACTAAAAGCAGTGCCTTATTCAACAGCTACTATAGGTATCTATTAGCCAATTATATAGCTTCGATCGCTATCTAAGAGGTCTTATGGAGAATATGTGAGCAAAGCTACATATGCAGAGATTTTATAGAGTGCGCCGTTTTGTTTAATTATTGAACCTGCACTCTGCCTAAATAAGGAGTCAATGCCACCCAAATCATCACTAAAGTAGTATTCCATTCAATTGCCATTATAGGACTGCGCTAATCAACTATACAGTTGTGATTATTATGCAAGAGATTCTATGAAGAATAAAATGTAAATTTACCTGCTCTTTGGCTGTTAAATTGTATATTACATTAATGAGCATGACCTAAACTATCATTGGGTAAGTCTTGTCCCAATGGCTGCTCTAAGCCAGTGTTAAGACGAGGCACTTGAGGAGCAAGAGTGATCATTGGTCTTTCAATGCTGTTATTTGATTGGGTACACATTAGTTACTATATTGCTATTCCATTGGTTAATGACCCAAGAGATTTTATAAATTTTTTTTTTATCTTGGTCGTTTAGATTCACTTCTTTACAATGAATGAACATAGCTTATGGCCGTGATGGATTTGTACTGAAAAATGCAAAGGATACACGGGTGACAGGAATGGCGATTGATTCTTTAACCACGCCACTTACTCATTAATGAGGCTCCTATATGATTGGAGATTCACTTAATGCAACGGCCCTTTAGGACCAATAATGGGCAAGCCATGAAAAGGAGAATGTTAGTGACTGGTGAAAAGTTCCATCCAACTGGTTGACTATAAAAATGTTAAAAGTAGTTCTTTTAGCCAAATCTTGATCGAATGCCCAGTTTCTATCCAGTCAGTTAACATTCCTATGGACCTATGGCAGGGAAGGTGCAACCAAGGAAGTAATAGCGAGTATCTTTTTCGCCGGATTGGCTCTGATGGATAAATAATGAAGTATATCTCGGCTACTTCTTCTCCAATAAGGAACTAATATTATTGCTTCAGGCATTGGTCAACAGTTTGATTATGAAGTCGGAAGTGGACAAATGATTGGTTAGGTTTTTCTTTTTAAATACCAAAATTGGAGAAAGCTTTACGATCTGAAGAACGCTGAATAGCCGAAAGCGCTCATCGGACGTTTATTCTCTTTTTTTAGTGCTTGTTTTGTTTTAATAAATTATTTGTTTTTAATCTTTTCGCATGTCTTGGAGTTTTGAATCTTAAGGACAGAATCACTGAAGAGGAGAACTGCCGTGATGGTGTTACGAAGTTTTGTTTTGTAGTTTTCTTCTTTTTGTCTTCTACACCTTTAACGGAGGCTGGATATTTTTTCTTTGGCTTACTGATATAACATCACACTTTGAACCAGTGTCTACTTTAAGCTCTGTGAATTTTCTATTAATCTGGACAGTACAATATACTTCGCTCCTTGTTAATAAATTAACTGCATCAACTCTTTCATCACGCAAAGATACACCATCTACATAGAAAGCTGACTGCTTCGACTCTACCTGATCAACTTTTTTGCGCGACCTTTCTTTACAACTGTGTGAGATTTACTAAAATTACAAAACTTTTGGAAATGTTTCCATTTTTTACACTTATGACATTGCTGACCAAATGCTAAGCACTTCTCTCTTTTAGACTCATGTTTTGTACCACAACTGCAATAGTTAACAATAAAGTTAGACTTGGATTTTGCTGATTCATGCTTTTACTGCACTGAGCTGGACCAAGCTCCCATTTTAAAATTTGCTGGAAAGCTGCACGTCTTCCTTGGAAACCCTGAAGCTGCCACGTGCTTGGGCCTACTTTTGTTTGCCATGTGCTGCATGCTGTCTACATTTGCTTTAGAGGCAAGTGAAACCATGCTCCTGTCACTCGCAAGCATACTTGTGTGTTTTTCTGTCACCTCATGGATTTGCCAAATCTATGGCTTTGCTTAATGTTAAATCACCATCACAAAGTAAAATTTTTCTCACACCAGCACTGTTAATACCACATACAAACCTGTCCTTTATCAGCTCATTTTTTAAGTGACCAAACTGACATGTTTTAACTCGGTTTCTCAGGTCAGTTATAAAAGTTGCAAATGTTTCCCCTGTTTTCTGATCTCTCACATATAAAACAAATGCCTGTCTACTGTAGTATTTGTCTGGGGGTTACACATTTCTCTGAACTTGCGCTTCAAACACTACGAGTCTTCCTTTGATTCAGCTTATACAACAATATTATGGTTTTCACCTTCTACCTCATACACAGCAGGTGCATACACAAATGAACGCACTCTTTCTATGGCCTCTGACCCAGCTAGGTTTAGCAAAATGAATGCCCTGGTGCATGCATCTCTATCTACATAAGCTGCTTGCATAAAAATATTGTACTCTTGCTGAAATATTCCACAATTCTCTGCAATATTCTGATCAAATACAAGTGGTAGTGGTTTTCGAAATCTGTCTGCCATATTAACACATACCAGTGAAGGGCTTTGCAAATAATCACAAACAGATGCATAAGCACATATGCCAGTATTTGTAACTTTGCCCAATGCCTTTGTGCTTCTGAATTTATACCTTTTGGGCTTTTCGAAATAACGCTAATAGACCAACTCGTAGTACCTCTGAATAACTGGATTTTGCAAAATAAACTTCTCAAGTGGTTTAACACTCTTGTAATACTATCTGAAAGGCTAAATGCTAAAGTTGTTTATCATCATTTTTAAAAAAGCATTTCAATAACTGCACAATGCAAATAGGTCAAACATCTCTGCCTTAAACTCAGTAACTTTTCGAAGTAATTGCACATTGCGAATAACTGCATACAGCACACTGAAAAGTCCCCAAAATGGTGGTACCTTGCTAGGCAATTCTCTATAGTGCAAGAAACACTCTGTAATGGCAGCACTCTGCAAACAGACACACCTAGCACAAGAAATGTTTTGAAATGGCTATACCTAGACTGCATTTCATGAAATAGCTGCATTTTGCACACAAACTCTCTAACACATGCACAGTAATAAACACACACTGTAAGCACTTTTATACACTTTGAGATACTTTGAATAACTTTAGTTACACTCTTTATACAATATGAAGTCGTAGTAATGCCAAAACATAGCACTTTGCCAAAACACATGCAGTCACTTTGCTTTATTTCTGCTTAATGTGCCCCTTTTTGCTCTTATTATATTCATTTTTCTTTAAAATTTAAAAATTTCCTTTTTCTTATGATGGTGATAGTATCACATTTTTGGATGTGATATTGTCTAAAGATGGTGTGAACAAGTATTTTATTTCTAACATCCATAGGAAGACCACTTTCTCCAACTGTTATCTCCGCTACAATAGCTGGCACCCAAAATTCAAGAGAAAAGATGTGGTTAAAGGCCAGCTGGTAAGGCTTGCTAGAATGGTTTCAGATGATTCTGTAATTTTAGTGGAGTGTGACAAATTGCTGGAGATGTTTATTAAGTGGGCCTATCCAACCGAATTCTTATTGAACATTAAGAACAAAGTTGTGGGTAAAAGGCAGAGAGAATTTTATATGCCCTTGCTACCAAAACCTTTTAGTATTTGTGGTGGACCACTTAATCTAAAGCACTCCATGGTGAGAGTGGATAAAGGGGTGGACTTTGGTAAACCCTTTATTCCAATTTTTACCACTGGCACCTCTAGTATACCTATAATAGTAGATTATATTTTAGAAAACTGGCTCATTATATTTTCTGATGAACACTCGAGGAAGTTGGTGGGTGATGGTCAAAAAATGGTGTATAGGAAAAATAAATGTTTCAATAATCTACTGGAAAGAAAAGTCAGGAATGTGAACAAGCAGAGTAATAGTGGTATGTTTAAATGTGAGCGTTGTAGGCAGTGCCAGTTTATATTAGTGGGGGATACTTTTTATATCAAAGGGCACGAATTTAAAGTTAAAGGGCATTTCAACTGTTAGTCAAGTTGGATAGTCTATATTGCATGGTGTGATTCTTGTCCTGCTTTTTATATAGGGAAAACCTTCAAAAACCTAAAGGAGAGAATTTATGCACAGGTTAACAAGGCAAAAGCTACTAATGCACATATGTATTTGCCCTAGTCACAGGTTTAAATTTACAAATTCTGGAGCAGGTAAAAAGAGACCCAAAGGGCTATATTACTGAACAAAACTTGTTGGTTAGGAAACTTATTTGGCAGTTTAAATTAAATGATACAATGCCTCCTGGGTTGAATGAAGCGTGCTCTATTATCCCTTTATTAAAGATAAAAAGTTTATATGTTAGTAGTTTTTTTTTAGAATAGATATTTATATATTTTTAAAGTTGGTGTTATGTAAACATTCATTTAACATCTAATAAATTAAGATGAAGAAAATGTAGCTATATTGCTGAAGGCTCCGAGCATAAATGTAGAAACGTAGTAGGAAAAAATCCTCGGTTCCACCACAGCTGTAAAAATGTTAAAAACGAACTTTAATCTTCAGTAAAAACAACAATAACAGGAGCACAGTAAAATTCCCTGATAAGCGCTTTCGGCTTACTAGCCTTCATCAAATCATATGTCTTAGCTGTGACACACACGCACAGCTCACCACTGGGTTTAGGATCGGACCCTCAGAGATCTGACTCAGCCGCTCTTCTCCTAGATTTCGGATCCAAGCCTTTAGCTCCTCCCTTTACCCATGATTCCCTACCGCTTCCTCCAAGCCCTCAGATCAAGTTTGCTGTGTCTAAATAACAATCTCTACAGGAACTACTTGTTACCTACAGAGGTCCAAACGTACAACCTATGGGTTCTAACTTCCTCTAGAATTCTTCCAGGAACATAGGAAGGGGGATGGTGGGGGGGGGGCGGGTGAGGAAGAATGAAAGAAGACAACACAGATACCTATTTATGGTAAGTACATAACTTTTAAATCTGATGCAGTCTCTTTCATTCTTCTTCACCACTGGGTAAGAGTCCCCGGCTACATTTCTCTGGGGTGACCCTTATGGAAGAACATGGCTGAGCATCACTGAACCAAAGGCAGCTTCTGTTTCTAGAAATAATGTCCAGCTTGTAATGAGTAACACAGGTATGAATCGTAGACCAAGTGGCTGCTGCACAAATACCCACAACTGCAGACCTGGAAGAGAAGGCCACGGAAGTAGCCACAGATCTGGTAGGATGAGCTTTGGGTGGCCGGGGTACAGCCAAACCTGCATGTGATAAATCCATAAAATACAGTCGGAGATCCATTTTGACAAAGTAACTTTGGAAACTGCCTGACCCAAATGAGTAGGAGTAGGAAAGAAAGAGTATCGGATTTCCTATGCTGCTTTGTTCTGTGAAGATAAAAATGTAACTGCCTATGGACATCAAGAAGGTGCAACATGTATTCACCCTTATTTGTAAACTTAGGAAACAATACCAGCAGTTGGATGGACTGATTAAAGTTCGATTCAGTGGCAACTTAGGCATAAAGGGAGGGTTAGTATGTAAAATTATGTAAGGGGACTTTGAAGACAAGCCCTGTAATTCAGAGACTCTTCGCCAATGTCAATGCTACCGGAACAGTTTTCCAGGAAAGAAACTTTAAATCAAGTCCCTGATGGTTCAAAAGGCTTCTGTGTTAGCCCTTGTAACACCACTGTGAGATCCCATCACAAACAAGGTTCTTTGATAGGAGGTCAGAATAGAAAAAACCCTTTCAAGAAGGCTTTACATAATTTAGAGGCCCATGAGGAAGCATGTCCATGCCCCGCATGAAAATTTGAAATTGTTGAAAGTTGTAGCTTGTTTGTAGAAAAACGAACTCCTTGATCAAATAAACAACTAAGAAAAGAGAAAATGTCAGGAACAGTTGCTGAAAAGGGGTCAATGTTCTTTGCTGGCCCACAAAGAAAACCTCTTCCGCTTATTTTGTAAACTTCAGGGTGGAAGACTTCTGAGAGGCCAGAAAAATATTCTTGACTGGGGAGGCAAGCATGAACTGTCTAACAGTCAGTGGAACTGGAAACACCATGTGGTCAGTTTGAGGGTTTGGAGACTGGGGTGTCGAAATTCTGATGGGTGAGATAGGAGGCCCTGGATAGGCTCCAAAATCCAGGGAGGATGCTTGAGATGAGACCATAGGAAGGAGAACCACACTTGGTGAGGCCAGAAGGGGGCAATGAGGATGACTGAACACTTAGACCTTCTTGCCTTTTGGAGAAAAATTGGTATTAGGGGAAGGGGGGGAAAGAATAAAGGAGACCTCGGAGCCAATCTTGGACTAGAGCATCCCTTAGTGACTCCCCCTGAGGAGGGATCAAAGAGAAGAAGACACATGAAAGGAAAAACCACTTTAATACAAAACACAGCAGAGCTTTCGGATACAATCCTTCATCAATACTAAAAATACAAAAATTCTCTACCCTTTAATACAAGTCCAAATAAGTCATGTGAACAGCAGTCAAGAAATCACATGACTTGAACAATTAAAAAGAACATCTAAAAACAGTAGTATTAAAATATTAAAACATATATACATTACTATAGCTGTTATAATCTTGTCCTACTCAGCCTAACCAAAATTGGTTTAAGGCTTACCAAGCTATTTAAACCAGGCGCGGAAACACTGGCAAGTCTCAGGATCCACTCATATTCCTTAATTTCCAAATAATTGTTAATATCTCCACCTCTTGGAGAAGGGGGGGATGCAAAAAGATCACAGCAAGGCTGGCCCAATGGCTGAAAATCATATTTGTTACTGATTAATTGAGGGTCCACTCGTGAAGAGCCAGAATGGACCTGCTGAGTGTCTGTTAACATGCTGGTTTTACCCCCAGCATGTGTTGCAACTAGAAAGCAGTCCGAACAAATCACCCATTCCCAGACCCTCATCATGGCCTCCCTGCATGACAGGTAAGAACGGGCTCCTCCTTGCTTGTTGATGTACCAGACTACTGACGTCTCTGTGAAAAGCAACAATCCCCAGAGAAAGATCATCTTGGAAGGCTTGCAATGATAGGACTGCTCTCATCTCTAGGACGTTTATGTGCAAATTGGTCTCTGCAAGGGACCATGTGTCTTGGACCATCTTTCCCATGTAATGCTCTCCCTCAGTTGGTCTGTGGTCACTGTGGCTGTTGGAGGGGGGGGGGGGGAGAGAACAGTGCAAGTCTTGGTATTGAAGCCACCACTGTACATGGCGCATGCAGATCAGTGCATGTTTCACTCGTGTGGAGAAGGTTTGGCGTAGAATCGACCACTGAACAGCTAAGGTCCACTGTAGAACTCTCAAGAAGAACCTGGGCAAAGGGACCAAGACTATAGTTGCTGCCATGGATCCTAATTCTTGCAGGACCAGTCTTGCTGAAGGAGAAGGTGAAACAACATGTCCTGCATCTGATTTCGTAGTCATTCTCTGCAATGGTAGGTATGCCACTGTCCTCTGAGTGTCCAACTGAACCCAATGAACGATGGATCTAGTTTTGATTTTGCAAAATTTATAGAAGTCTCTAAGGACATAGAGGTATCTAGCAGGCTATGGCCTGTAGTAGCTGATACCTGGTTCGGGCAGTCAGGAGCCAGTCATCTAAGTAAGGAAACACCTGTAATCCTTGGAGCCGCAAATGAGTTGCCACCACTGCCATGCATTTGGTAAACACCCAGGGGGCTGTGGCAAGTCCAAAGGGCAATGGTCTGAACTGGTAATGGACTTGCTCCCAGCCAGAAATTTACTGGAGCACTTGTGTATCTTTATGTGGTAGTATGTATCCTGGAAATCTATGGAGCACATCCAATAGTTCTTGCACAAAAGTGGCAAAATGGATCGTACTATAACCATCTAGAACTTGGACTTCTTTGCAAACTGATTCAGTCTGTTTAGATCCAGGACTGGTCTTTGGTAACCCTCGTTTTCTCTGGCAACAAAAAGAAGCAGGAGTAAGTTCCAAATCTTATTTGTATGGTCAGGACCTTTTGGATGACTCTTTTGAAGCAGCTTTTGAACCTCTAGAGCTGCTGACTCCCTCTGATTGGGTGGAACATCGGGGACCTTCTTGTTGGTTTCTGTACATGGAAGGGAAAAGAGAACATAATATTCTTTGGATATGACATTTAGCACCAATTTTTTATTTTTTTTTTTTTGTGTGATTTTTGTTCAGGTTTCTGAGTGCAAAGCAAAATGTCCTCCCGACTGCCTCTAGAGAAGAGCACCCCTTCACTTCAGGAGTGCTGTTAGGGTATATCAGGAAAGGAATCCTGAAAACTCTGGTTCTTCAGACCCCACTCTGCCCCTAAGTTGGCACCTATCATTGAACCCTCTACCTCTGGAAGAGGAATCTCCCAACGTATCTAGGAAATGTCCCTCAAGACTTACGGAAAAAGTTATGTTCTTACCATAACGTTCGATGTTTGTAGTCCATCTTGCTCTTCATTCTTACTCTTGGGATCGGAGCTGAACCTCGGCTCCGACTCAGCCATACTGTAGCTCAAAAACTTCTTGTTGGCTCATGGCTATGTGGTTTCCCATCATGCATCACTACTATTCCTCAGATCTTGTTTGCTGCAAGGACAAAATACAGAGACAAAGAACAAACCAAATCGAAAGGACTAACAAAAAAGCAGTAGGCACTCTACCCCCAGATCCTCAAGGAGGGGGCAGGAGGGATGGTTTCTAAGAATGAAGAGCGAGATGGACTACAAACATCCAACATTATGGTAAGGACATAACTTCTTTATGTTCTGTAGTCCTATCTCACTTTCATTCTTACTTATGGGACAGCTTCCCTAGCACCTTCATCTTGCGTGGCTCATTGGAAAATGCTCCTGAGTACTGTGGAACCAAAGGAAGACCTGTTCCTAGAAGCCATATCCAATTTGTAGTGAGTAATGAATGTGTGAGGCGAAGCCCATGTTGCTGCAGCACAAATGCTGTCTATTGGGATTCTAGCCTGAAAGGTTACCGAGGTAGACATAGACCTGGTAGGAAGAGCTTTCACTATGAAAGGAAGATATTTACCACAGGAGGAATAGATAAATGAAATGCAACTGGAAATCCAGTGAGATAGTGTGACTTTAGAAACTAGAAGACCCCTCCTAGAGTCTGAAAAGGAGACAAACACCTGAACTGACCTTCTGAAACCTTTAGTTCTGTCCAGATAAAAACACAACTCTATATGCACATCCAATTGGTGGAATTTGTATTCTGCCTTGTTAGAAAACGTAGGGAAGAACACAGGCAACTCAATAGATTTACTAATGTTGGCATGAGAAGAAACCTTAGGAATAAAGGAAGGGTTTGTCTGCAAAGAGACCCTATCTTTATGAAATATCAAATAAGGGGGCTTAATGGAAAGAGCTTGCAGTACAGAGACCCTTCTTGCAGAGGTGATAGCCACTAAAACATAGTTTTCCAAGTTAGAAACTTGAGGTCACATGTTGCTGAAGGTTCGAACGGACTTGATGTAAGTTTATGGAGAACAAAGTTCAAATCCCATGGAGCCACGGGATCCATGACTAGGGGTCTTAGCAAAGTGGTCCCTTTGAGGAAGGCTCTACAAAGCTTATGATCCATAAGATTAGGTTCATTAGCAACATGAAAGGTGGAAATGGCTGCCAACTGGACTTTGACAGTTGCCGCTGCTGAGCCTTGGTTAAATAACTGCGAGAGGAAGTCTAAAACGGCAGAAATGGGAGCTGTGTAAGGATCAAAGTTTCTCTCACATGCCCAAAAGGAGAATCTTTTCCATTTACTGGAATAAATCGTCCTGGTAGAAGGTTTGTGAGAAGATGACAGGATGTGTACAACCTCAGGATAAAAGTCATGAAAAGCCTGACTAGGGATGGAATTGGAGTAGCCAAGCTGTCAAGTTGACGGTGTGGAGAGAAGCAAGTAAGGAGCTATTAGGATCATTCTGCTTCCCGAGGATATTGGTTTCTGAATTACCTTCAATATGAGGGGGAAGGCAGGGAAGCATAGCTAAGTTCCGAGGGCCAATCATGAACGAGTGCTTCTCTTGGTGCTTCCACTTTCGGGGGAATCAGGGTAAAATAGCTGCTGCATTTGGCATTGAGAGGGGTGGCAAAGAGATTGCAGCAGGGCTGACCCCATTTGCGAAAAATTTGTTCTGCAATGTGTGTGTTCTGAGACCACTCGTGAGGCATCAGAATAGACTTGCTGAGCCTGTCGGCTATGACAATGGATTTCCAGGGGATGTGCATTGCTATCAGAAAGCCCTGGGACGACACTGCCCACTCCCATACTCATAGGGCTTCTCTGCAGAAGGGGTAAGACTTGGTTCCTCATTGTTTGTTTAGGTACCATACCACTGACATGTTGTCCGAGTGGATTGCAATCGTCCCTAGAGGGAGAAAGCTGTGAAGTGCTTGCAACACTAGAAGCACTGCCCTCATCTCTAAGATGTTGATATGCAAATGAGCCTTGTGATATTGCCATGTGCCTTGGACTGTTCTCCCTAGATAATGGCCCCCCCACCCTATCTGGGAGTCATCCGTGGTCACAGTGGCAACTGGGGGGGAGGAACAAATGGTGTGTCTGTGTTTAGATTGCTGGTCTGAATCTATCAACGAAGATCCTGTTTGCATAAATTTGTTATCAGGATGGGGTGAGACAGAGGAAGGTACTGCAGTGATCACTGGGCAAAAAGTAACCACTGCAGGACCCTCATGTGCAGTCTGGCTAATGGAACTAGTATTATTGTGGAAGCCATGGTCCCTAACAGCTTGAGCACCACCTTTGCTTTGACTTTTGTTAGTGGAAGCAAGTTCAAGACTTGTTCCCTTAGATGCTGAATTATTTCCATGGTAAGGTAAGCCCTCATCGAGACTATGTCTATTTCAGCGCCAATAAAATTCACATGCTGAGGGGGCGACAATGCAGATTTTTGCCAATTTACTGTAATTCCAACTGCAGGCAAGTTGAAATGGCAGCATCCCTGGCCTGTAACAGTAGATGCCTAGTGGTGGCAGTCAGGAGCCAGTCGTCCAGATATGGAAACACTTGGAATCCCGGACATCTCAAGTGAGCCGTAACCACTGCCATACATTTTAACACCCTGGGGGCTGTGGTGAGACCAAAGGGCAGGGTGCGGAACTGATAATGACTGGCTCCCAGCCGGAAGCGTAAGTGACTCCTCAATGCCCTGTCCATTTTGATGTGGTAGTAAGCATCTTGGAGTTCTATGGAGCATATCCAAATGTCTTTCCCTAACAATGGGAGTATCGACTATAAGGTGACCATTCGGAACTTGGACCTCTGTACAGATTCGTTCAATTTGCTGAGATCTAAAATGGGTCTCATGTCCCCTGTTCTTTTTGGCACCACAAAGAATATGGAGTAAGTCCCTAATCCTACTTGGTCTGCGGGGACGGGTTGAATGATCCTCTTCACAAGCAACTTTTGGATTTCTAGAGCTGCTAAATCCCTGTGATTGGGTGGCACATCAGGGATTCGTCTGGTCTGAAGGGGTGGAGAAGAGAAGGGAATATGGTAACCTCTGGTAATTATCTTTAATACCCACTTGTCTTGAGTGACGTCGTGCCAGGCTTCTGGGTATAAAGAAATACGACTGCCGATTGGCTCCAGAGACGTGCAGTCGGACCTCCTTTCAGGAGCGCTGATAGGGATCACCACAAAAGGAATCACGGTCTCCCTGGTTCTGTGGGTCCCCTCTACCTCTAGGGCGGCATCTACCATTATTTTCCTCCTCTGCCTCTGGAGAAGGAATCATCTTGTGCGTCCTGAAAAAACCTCTGCGATTTTCTGAATCGCATTTTGCCGCCCTTCTGCCCTTTGGGATAGGGTCTAGAAGGGATGGAAAAACAGACTTTCACGGCAGGCAGGGTTTTTCCTTATTGCTCGCACCTGGTGAGTGTATCCTTTACCTTGGTTCGGAACAATGAGGATCCGTCAAATGGGGCGTTGGCAAATGTAGACAAAGGCCTCTGCAAAATTACACAAATGCATCCAGGAGTGTCTTCTGAGAGAGACTCCTGAACCCGCTGCCCTACTCGCTCTATCCTCTGCATACGAAATCAGCCTCATGGAGGAGTTTACAATAGAATTAATGGTAGACATCTGTGCGTTGACCTTCTGAGATACCGCGTCAGATAAGTTATCCTGTAGAGTCTCTCAGCTCTTTTAGGAGATCTCTCTGGAGCCTTGTGAAGTGGGACAGGTAGTTCAGCGATCGAATTGTAAAAGCCGCTGAAGAAAAGACATGCTTCCCATACCTATCCATCGTTCGAGACTCCTTGTTCGGTGGATGGACAATGGAGGAAGTTTCGGCAAGTTCCTTCTTGGTGGCTGCCGCCACCACCATGGCATTTACTGGTACACCCTTAGAAAGAAAGTCCTTATTCTAGGGTGCTGACAAAAATTTGTTTGGTCTTCTAGGAACTCGTTCCACAGAATCAGGAGATTTCCACACCTTTTGACTTACTAAATCCAGTAGCTAGTCGAAAGGAGGAGACACCCAAGAGGCGGAGGATTGAGACCCAAAAGCCTTCAGGTACATTGACTCCTCATCAGAAGGGGATGTGGTGGGCCAGCCGCCTCTCTGTTTAAGGATCTCAAGGATATCTGCGAATGAGATATCATCAGAGGATGACTTGGAGGACCCTTCTGACTCCTCGAGGTCAGTGTCTGATGTAAAAGACTCATCAGGGGAGTCAACATGTTTCCTCTTACAAGTTTTCTTCCTAGGTGGTTCCTCAGACAGGCATTCTGGAGAGACCTTGGAAGACTGGGGACCACTCATGGAGGTATCCTGAGGCTGCAGGGCTCTGCTGTATTGGGAGAGAGAGGGAGCTGGGACTGAAGGCACCTTGGGGGAAGAGTGTCGGTACCTCTGGATGGAGCTGAAGATCTGGACAGCACACTCCTCAGGCAGCCCTTGGTGCCAAGGAGATGGGCTCAGAGGCTGATGTGGGGTCCCAAGCTCAACTGAGCCAAAGCACTAAGAGGTAGGCTCAGAACCGAAGTTTGATTCGAAGCGTCCCCCTCGGGCGCCACTGGAGAGCTGAGGACCCTAGACCCTGTGGACAGCACCGAAAGGGAGTGGATATCGGAACCGAGAAACCAAACGAGGTAGCTGGAACCGACCTATCCACAACCGGAGGTACTGACAACTCTGTCTCCGAAGGCTCAGAGAGGCTCGGAGGAGGAACATTGATCAGGTGTGGGGGCACATTGGGCTCCGGAACCGACTGGGACAGGGCTGAAAGCAAATCTGCCAGCACCAAAGTCTGAAGCAGTCTATGCACCACTCTCTCGACGTCCTTATCAGAAAGGCTCCTAGAGGACCTGGAAGATAAAGTGAGGGATCTAGATCGTTGGAACATAGGCGACCTAAGAGTCGGGGAAACCGGTCGAAGTTCAGATGACCGGCTCCAAGAAGTAGTGTCAGTTATTGGCTTCGAATTTTCTGGAGCCAAGACTGATGGATCCACTAAGCTAACCTCTGTCGGCACCGAAATCAGTGGTGCCGAAGAGGGTGTTTAGCAATTTTGTATGGCGGCTCCGATGAAACATAATGGGTGGGAGACCACCTTTTTGTAGTTTTAGGTCTGTCTTTTATGGAGGAGGAAGGAGATTTAGAACTGGACGATGAGGATGTCAATTCCTCCTCAAAGGAATGTTTTAATAGTCCCTTCAATATCAGTCTGTTCTTCCTCTCCTAAAGAACATGAGGTCTGAATGCATAGCAAAACAGGCAAGACTCTTGGAGGTGAATAGCCCCCAAACAGTAAGCACACAATTTGTGCCCATCAGTCAAGGACATCTTCTAGGCACATTTAGTACACTTTTTGAAGCCCAAAGGCTTATGATCCTTAGTGTCTTTAGACATAATTCAAAAAACCACAATCCGCAAAACAACACACAAGTAGACAGAGAAAGGATAAACAGAGGACTAGGTCCTCTAATTTAAATGGGCCTAGCACTAAGAGGAAGGAGAACAAACTGAGGACTAGGTCCTCTAATTTAAACGGGCCTAGCCCAGGAAGAAATGGAAAACAGAACAGAGGACTAGGTCCTCTAATTTAAATGGGCCTAGCCCAACGGGAGACAAACAGAATGAGGACTAGGTCCTCTAACTTAAACGGGCCAAGTCCAAAGGGAAGGCAGCCACACAGGAGATTAGCAATGCAGGGATACCACAAAGTTCAATGGAAGAACGGCCAAACAACGTACAACAAATACACAGAGGAATAAGCAGCAAATACTCCAAAACAGACAAAGAATGCAATAAACACACAAAACTAGCAAGACAACAAAATCTTATCCAACAATGACAAGAAAAATATTGAAAAATACCACTTGGCCTTAGCCAAGAAGAATCACTTCTGAGCTAAAGAGCAGCAAACAAGATTTGGGGTATAGTAGTGATGCACGATGTATACCTCCTAGTCACAAGCCAACAAGAAGTTTTTGAGCTATAGTATGGCCGAGTTAGAGCCGAGGTTCGGCTCCAATCCCAAGAGTAAGAATGAAAGTGAGATAGGACTACAGAACATCCACAGTTTCTTACCACCTCTTTGGTTCCTGGTGAAGGTACAGTGAGAGGTTTGAAAACTTGATGCTAATGGCAGACAAGGTCTTTCCTTCCTACTCGCTATGGGTGTTTCGTTAACAGACTGTCCGACAAGGGAGGAAATGTCAAAAAGGTCATTAATAAAAGACACCATAAAGAGTTTTGCAAAGTTGCAGAGCCTCATCCAGGCATGACGATGCATAGTTATGCCTTAGCTAGCTGCTAAAGAGGTGTCTTCCGCAGTATGGGAAATTAACCTCATCAACGAACAGACAAAAGAAGAGTGGCCAGCTGCATAGAAACCTTCCTGAGGTTCTCCACAATCATGTACTCAGCAAGAGAATTTGACAATTCCTTGATCAAATCCCTTTGCAGGCATGTGAAATGTGCCATATAAATTTAATGACTTTAGAGTGAAAGTTGCCAAGGTGTAAATACACTTCCCAATTCTCTCCATTGCTCTGTACTCTTTGTTCAGAGGTTGGACAGAGGAGCTCTGTTGTCCTAACTCCTTTTTCACTGCTGTTGCCACAACAATGGCATCAACTGCAATGCCTTTAATCCAGTACTGATGATTAGCAGGCAGGGATAGAATCTTGTCAGGTTGTTTTGGGACAGGTTCAACAGTGTCCAGTTCTTTCCAGGCCTGATGGGAAACTAGGTTAATGGGTTCACCCAAGATGCTGATGGGCCAGTCCCAAAGGCCTCCAACAGCAGAGACTCTTCCTGTGAAGGATTTTGGGCTGACCTAACCACCCCTTTGCCTAAGATTTCCATGATGTCCCCAAAGGGAACATCGCTGGGTGGAGATCTAGGAACCCTTCACCTTCCTCAAAGTATGCCTTCAGTGACAGACTCCATAGAGGAGTCTGTGTACCTCATTTTTACACATCCTTTTCTGAGGGACACCCCTCCCCCCAGTGGCGTGGTGTGGTCTGGGGAGGTATCAGAGAAGGAGGGGAATGTGACTGGTGGCCTTCTGGAACTGGCTGATCTGACCAGACAGAAATGACAGGTTTTGAGCTCACAACTGCTGGAGAACAACGGAAAGGAGCAAAGATACAAGAGAACATATCCCCAGTAGTGGAGAACACCCTTTCCATAACCTAGAAGGCAGAAGGACCCGGGGAAACCACCATTTCCTCCCTTGGGGCCAAAGCAGGGGAGGAAAGGAACCGGCCGACGTCCCCAGATCCATGCTTTCCAGACAGGATCAGACCAGAGATGTCTAGGACCAAGACTCCTAAGGGAAGGGATGTCTCAATGCCAAATGAAGCAGAGCCTTGGCCTTTGGACCCGGCACAGACCTCTCACTTACAAGACCCACTCGGACTTGAAGATAAAGGTGCACAGCTGGTCACAGTAGCAGCTGGATCTGAAATACAAGACTTCAGCTCCAACGCCATACCTCTCAGAGATCTCAGATCCCTGGACTCCAAAGAGGCTCATGATCCAACGGGGACAGAACTGGAAGCATCCCCAACTGAATCTGAGCTCGAAGAAACTTCTGCATCATTCTGCTCATGTTGACTTCGGGACAAACTCCTGAAAGATCTGGAAGTAGTAGTAGAAGGTGGTCTGGATGGCTTACAGGGAGTTTGGAAGATCTTTTCTGGCAGAGTCGGCAAGACTGTCTGGATGTTAGGATCCATAATACAAGGCCTAGTTCCTGGATCCAAAGCCTTTGGATCTAAAGCTATGAGAACAGGGGAACTGGTTGACAGACCCAGAGCCGTTGGATCCAAGGAACAAACAGGATCTGAGGGAGATCGCATAGAAGTCGGATCCCAAGAATCAGGATCCAAACTCTTGGATTTCTTTGAAGAAGGCTCTGACAGGGAGGATGGAGACTTCAGAGGTCTCTTCTTAGGATCAGAGGAAGTTGTAATAGAGGGTTTGAGCCCCGGCAGGAAGCAGACCTCTCAAAATTAATTAATTTCTCCAACCCATGAGGGCTCTCAGGTGGCACAAATCTGACAGTCCATCTCAAGATATGCAGTACCCAAACAATAAAAACACCATGTGGGCATCTGAATTGGGTATCTTACGTCCACAAGAAGTGCATTTCTTGAATCCAGTAGGTTTATTATCCATTTTTACCATGACTTAGTATCAAGACAAAAAAAGTAGAGAGAAGCAAGATCATTAAGGAACACAACACAGACACACACACCAAGTCCCAGATGTTAGCAAAAACTATAAATCCTAAAGAGCAGAGAATTAACACTAAGAAAAATATAACTTCTACTAATTTAAGTATCCTACTTTTTACAAATGTTAACTACTTATCCTATATAAATGGAACACTGTGCATATTAAAAAGTATCCAGAGTAACTACTTAAAACTATTCAACTATCTAAATTATTACAACTATTTAACCTACCTGAGTTATTATCTAAAGCTACACCAAACACCACACAAACTACTAATAAGGGAGGAGCACAAAGTTCTAAGAAAAAAAACAATTATCAGAAAAGGATATCACTAGGCTGGATTGTTCATCTGGTCTTGAATGCAGCAAACGAGATCTGAGGGCTTGGACGAAGTGGTGGGGGATCATGGGTAAAGTGAGGAGCTAAAGGTTTGGATTTGTAGTCTAGGAGAAGAGCGACAAAGTCAAATCCAAGGGTTGGAGCCTAAACCCAGTGGTGGGGAAGAATGACAGAGAACATCAGATCTTTTCTTAGGAATTTTCCTTTACCTTTGAGGTGTTCTAGGATCTCTTTTGGCAAAGGAGGTAGATTTTGCTAGATAATTCTGAGAATTGCAGAAAGCAGAATCTGACGGCAATCTTTCATGGTCTTACCCTGTTCCTGCAAAGCCTTGAAAAGCCTGAAGAGGCATCCACAGCATCACAGCTGCATTTTATACTGTGCCTGGCTGTTTGTAAAAGGCCTGGGCCACTAGACACTGCATATGCAGCTTTGATTCTGGTCTGGGGTTCTTTGATGCTCTTGCTTAAGGGTAGTTGCACAGAGAGTAAGTATTTGGTCATTTGAGTTTAGTAGTTTATACCTCTGAAAATTAAAGTGCAGAATAGTATACACTTTATTCTACCTGTCCATTGCTCAACTGTCCTTGTCACTGGGGAGAACATTAGTGCCAGGAAGTAGTGTGGAAGGTTTGTCCAAGGCCAGAGATACTGTAGACAGGTCTGCCACAGAGTTTATGTGTTAGTATTTTAGTTCTTCAGAAACTTTGTAGAACCTGTCTGGCCTTCTAAGAGCAGGAGGTTGAGAAACCGATGCCAATCAGTTGGGTTGAAATGCATCCAGGTAAGCATCTAGCACTGGCAGAACTAGTGGAGAAGCAGGAGTGCAGATCTGTAATAAGTTCTAGTATCACTTTTGTACATCAGACACCTGTCTGGACCGCCATTCAAAATGATTTGCAAGGTTTCTCCAAAGGAGGCCTCTTACAAGGGGGAATTCAGACAGAGAGAGAGAGAGAGAGAGACAGCACGAAAGAGTTTCCCTTATCTGAGAAAATCTGTTCTGGAGAGTGTTAATTGGAAGAGTAGTCAAGGGAGTGGTCAGAATCTCTCTTTGGTCCCTTGTCAGAGGAGGAAGAATCCAAAGCCTGTTTGTGTGGTGTGGTCTGAGAAGGCTGGGTCATAAAGGAAGAGGGCTTCAGAGACATGATTGCCTTGAAGAACACCTGAGAAAAATCAATCCATTCTTTATCCTTGGACACAGAAGGGTATGTTGAGCGCTTACGGTTTTTTTTTTTTTTTTTTATGCTTAGGGGTGGTGTCCACTTGTAGCAGCTTATGGGGTTCTGAGCCATGGCACATTTCTATCAGAGTACTGTGAATCTCTTCCTGCCAAAGATCTGAGGGACTTCGAGGGCCCACTGAGATAATGAGCTGCAGTTCAGAGGACTCCAGTCATCTGCAAGGTTTTAGGAGCCCTACTGGCCTTCGTCTGGGTTGAGGTCAAGGGCTCATGAGAAGACGATTGGCACATGATGGGAATGACCACCTCAATGGGTATGTCCAATTCTGACATAATGGAAGGAGAATCTTTTCTAGGCCTTTTAATTTTTTCTCAGGTGGGAGGTCTACATGAGGGCCTTCTGACATGGTGGAGTAAGCAAAGTGTTTCACAAGCCGAGTCTCAATGAAGGTATTAAATGTGGACAGCCTAGACCATAGGTTTTTAGAAACAAATGAATAACACATGGAATGCATTTTACAGTAGTGTTCGGGGCCTAGACAGAACAGTCAGTGTGCAAGTCATTGCACAGAAATTGTCTCTTGCACTCACACTTTCCCCTCCTAGCTGACATCAAGTAACAGTTGGCAAAACAGTCAAAACTTTAGTAGAGGAAGGGTCCTAACAGGGCACTTATCTGATATGACAAGCAAAACTATCGTACTGAGTGACCAAACAATCGCAACGACCTGTGTTCGGGCTGACAGCAAAGACAATCTGAGGATCTCTCATGTACATCCCATTTTACACCCTTACACAGATTAGCTGAGGTAATCACCCACAAGCAAGTGCTAGGATGGTAAAGCTTTGGTACCCAAACCAGATGTCAGAGAACTACAACCCATCTGTTAAGAATACTACAAGAGTGACTCAGTCAGGACATCACCCCTCAATCTTGTGAGAAAGTGATTAGGGACTTGGGCTGATCGCTTTATCTTCTTTGATCACCATGCAGCAACTGTAGTTGGGAAGTCCTTCTATATCTTGCAGCTAACTGCCAAAAGCATCTCTTCCAAAACCAAGAAAAGCTACTGTTTCCCTTGTAACTCTGCTCTAGTCAGACCCATTATGGAATATAAATGCAAGAGGGTGCATCATCTTGCTAGATGTATCAAAAAATTTGAAAAAACACACAGGTTCCCATCAAAATGATCTTGTCTCAAAAATATTAGCTAACAAGAATGTTCCTGTCCTCAGTGTCACACAGGCTCATGTGGGGAGATCTTTGTTTCTCTTACTGAATCTTCAGTGATCCTATTATCCTTGACCTACTTTTTTGATAAGTCAAATAGTGCAGGAAACAGTAAAACAGATCTTAGTCTACATCAGGAAATAAATAATAATAAATAGAAGAATATATTAGTTATCTAGCACCCCCTCCACGTGCTTGAACAGCCTCTCCCTGCATCCCAAGCAGTGTGATTCCCTATCGACCTTTAAACATAGCTTAGACAATTGGATGGGTACCATAAAATACACTCTGGATCATAAAAGATCTTGTCCTCCTTGAAAGCGTGGTAAAGCCTGAGGGTGGTTATTGCTAAGGAGCACACAGCTGCTGATACAATAGCCGTATATTTCCTAGGGCTCTTGACTTTGGTTCTGTTTTTGTACTTAGGTTTTATATATGGAAGTATTACAGTACAAGTCTGGATTTTTATACAGAAAAGTAGCTTCAGAAATTCACATGAAATATGTGACTCCAATCTAGGAAATGCAGCTCATACAGAGATTGTAAGTGGAAAACAAGCCACAACAGAAGGACAGGAACTGCGTACTCCATTATTTTAGTTTCAAATAAATCATGTTAGTATGATTGATTTTATTAAAATAAGCTTACTGGATTTTGACTGAATTACAAAGAATCTGTTGATGGGTTTCAAACGTGTTACAACTGCTACACTACAGTTAAAATCTGCATGTCCTGCAGACTAGCTAACTGTAAAGAAATTTAGATTTGGAGACTTTGCATGGTTAACTCCTTGACCTACTGTGCAACATTTCATCATACATTTCAAGACATGTATCTCAGACCTGTTATTTTAGTTTTTATTCTAATGAATAAATTACAAATGAATAACCTGAAGGATTTCATTATAATTTATTGGCTTACAAAAATTAACAGCAGATATTTTTGCAGTTTTGATGTAGGTATCTGACTGAGCAGTAATTTAACTTCTGACTTACAGCTACTGTACATTTATAAATGTATTACATGGCATATTACATAGCCTGCTACACTACGTTTACACTACACATCCACTTAACAGCAGGAGACAATCTTCTCTTGACTGCCATTTAAGAACATGCAACATTCTACCTCCACTCTGTTCTTAACTTCCCCTCATACATTTGCCATTTTGCCCAAGCCATCTCGAATGCTTATTTACTTTATTTATATTTGTTTACCGGGGTTGTGCACGGACCTCAAATGACCATTTGCAGACACAGCCCAGGCGAACAGGATCACATAAGAAATGAACAAAACATATATAAAGATAGAATGATATGCCATAAAACACACATACTTACAAATGCAAAAATATTCTACAGCATTTAGATCAATAAGCAGTTTACAAAGCCAAAACATGGTTGGAAAATGGAATTATGCTTAGCAGAGCTTTTTGAAAAAATGTAGTCACAATGACTTAGACAGCTTATGCTACATGGGTAGTAGCATATCATTAGCCAGAGAGGTATGAAGACATTAGTAAAGGCGAGTGAGAATAGTTGCAGGAAATGATACCCATGAGGAGAAGAGAGAGAAATAAAGAGGAAAACATGCTTCAAGGGATTTGCCATCATTCATTATCAGTACTCCATTTCAAGGTTCAACAATCCTGCCCATAACAAAGTATTTTCATGGACTGAAGTAGTGGTCGGTTCCTACAATTTGTTGTCAGTCTGCCCTCAGACACACTGTGCTTCTACATCGTGTAGCTTCTTTACACCTTATTCGACATTAGGACAGATATGAATGGTACCAATACCAAAACGGACTCCAGATATATATCGCAGGTCCAAACATCTTTTACCCTAAAGTTTTGAAAACAGCTGGGCCAACATGTGCAATTTATGAAACCTGTACCAGAAGGAAGATACACATGTCTGGTGACTCTTATCACAGCAACATTTGCATTTAATGGTCTTCGTCCCTCTTCCCTTACAATGCATGCAGAAATTATAAAAAAGACCTCTTCCTCATAACTGACTGGCTTAAAGAAATGTGACATAAAACATTGTAAAAACTGTACTCACACACATAACATTAAGTACCAACAATAAGATGAGTGCAAAACTGTACTCCACTTCTGAATATGTATTTGTGAAGATGTGAACCAATGAACCAAGGAGGGTTCTCTCTTGGAGAGTACTACAGCAACAATCTATGGGTTGTTGTATTTTTACTTCTAATTCTACTTCTCATGTACCCTAAAAGCATGGATGCCCCAACGTATATTGTAACAATCTTAAGATTTTGAGCAGTCCCATGCAACAGAGGGATGATGCTCTGTGCCCCAGAAGATCCGTGTTTAATTGTCAGCACAAACGTTGGGCAGCAGGGGAGGATAAGACCGAATGGCTGACATTAGCTGGGGGGAGGGAGGAAGCCTATGCAGGTCACAAGCCTGGTAAGCTCTGTGCTGCATAAGCAGTGAATGCTCTTATACTTACGAAGTTGTGTTCACATGGAAGTGTATGTGGATTCATTATGAGACAGTTGCTGCAGAGCTCAAAGGTTACTGCAGGACAGTGGGAGTTAGGGTACACTCCACAACAACAGTATGAAGGTGCACTAGCATCCTCAATCTCCCCACCAGCCCTGGATATATGTTGAGTTCAGCTCATGGGGGACATGATAGCAGCAGACAGTCCGCTGCAGAAAATTAAATAAAAAAAAAAACAATCAACATTTCCACACAGCACTTTTTAACATCTGTCATGATCTGTGCCACCAGTGCTTTGTCAGTATCACTTCTAGCTTTCCTACTTCTCACGTCCCATTTCTTTAAGGAGCTTGAGGTACTTTTTCCAGCAGATGAACGGTAAATTACTCCAAAGCAGGGAAGATAAAGGTGGTATTACTTACTCTACTACAGACTGCAGAAAGTCACGTGTAAAGAAGTGATTGCAGATATTGCCAGCACTGAATGTCAGGCTTCCATCTGGATTTTGTTTCTTTGCAGTTTCTGCACTGATCTCACTATATTCCACCACCTGGTAAATGCCATCCACACGACACACAACGCCCACTGGTTCCTCTGGATAGGCCTTCTCCACAACCTGTGTTCAAAGAGCAGAAGATGTCACAAATTTAAGCTCAATTACAGGTGGAAGGCAGCTCATGAACAAGTCAAGCATTTTCAGTCCACAGATCACAGTGCCACACTTTAATCTATACACAGCATAAATATGGTTTTGAAAGGATCTTACTGATGCAATGGAAACAAAAAGATAATTTGTTAGCAAACATTTATTTCAACCACTGTATGCAAAATAGCTTCCCCCCCCCAAGTGCTTCAAGACAACGCTGAAGTAGTTAAACAAGCCACTCAGTTAAGGTGTGCAGCATTAGAATGGTTGAATTAACTCATTCAAGTCGGTCTAAATATTACTATTCTCAGATTCTGATGAGGATGAAAAGGGGTAGTTCATGTCAAGGAAGATTTTATGTAAAGTAAGAAAGTGGGGGTGGGCGGTGGGGGGATTAAGAAGTGGTGCTTAAACTACTAATGCAAACACACTGAGAAAGGGCTAACCCCACACAATCTTTCATTGGACAAGCCAGCATTGTGGAGAAATAAGCACAACAAATGATATATCCTCTTAAAAGGTTTGTCATAGGCTTAATTTGACTCCTCCTCTCAAACAATAGTCTGAATTTAACCATGGCAAGTAGCAACTCAGTTCCTACACAAAAATTAAGAAAATTACCATACAAACGTTTCAAATTACTTTACTACAAACTAAGAACTTCCAGAATGTACTATTTACTGCAAAGTAATGGTGAACCAGTGGGATACAATTTGCAAAGACCACAATTCTCCAGTATGGATTCAGACTATGAAATAACTTGCAAGTTTTAGAGACTGTACTGCTAAGGTACTCAGCATTTCTTTCATCAACAAACTGTTGCTGCAACACTTGGGTGTTACACCACAGTGCCCCTTATTTTGAAAATCCATAGACCTGAACAGCAGTCAAATACAATGTTATCAACTAGCTACAGAGACACTACTGTGAACTTAAGCCACTGAATTTACAGAGGTTGGGAAAGGTCACTGATTAGAAATTAATACCTTATGGATGAATAATACTTCTACTCAGCTGTATGTCTTCAAAATCCAAATTCACAAAGACTATCTTACAAATGTGCCAGAGTTTTGTTTCGTTACATTTATACCATTGCACGCTTACTTCCCATCATTATGCAGCCCTTTTAAGAAATTAAGGTTAACTACCACTAGGAGTTGCAATTTTGATGCATCAATTTCACATTTAGTGGTGCTATCCCAATAAGAATACAACCGTTTTTTTTTTTGTTTTGTTTTTTTTTAAGGGAGACTTGAAGTGGTCTATATTCTGACTTGGGGAACTAGCTAATACACCAGGAAAACATACTTGCACTTCAGTAAGTGTTCTGAGACTTAACATCTGCACAAACTTCTCAATTTGGGTAGACGGGATCTCAGCTTATAGTCATCAAGTCAGTAATGCAGTGCCTCTCAACACAGTGTGTGGGGTCAACACTGAACAATATCAATCAAAACACTGGTGTGGGGGACATGACTTGAAACGTTTTGATATTCCTGGATTAAAAGATTACAGTGCCATCTGTTGGGCCACAGACAAGGATTACTGATTGACTGGTTCGTACCACCCACTTTGTAATTCTGCCTTGTGCACTACAACAAGGCTACTATGGCAATTCCTGCATCTCTCTCAACAAGCTGATTAAATATACATGCTACTTTCAACAAACAACTGCAAGAGCAGAGAGGTGGAGACTTTGGACAAGCTGGTTATTTTGGATTGCATCAACCATTCTTCTACCATTGACAATCTGTGTCGGACAAAATAAAGCCACAGTTCATTCCAAAGATTAATCTTTTTTTAATGCACATTGCATTAAATTACATTAGCTTGCTTTAATTCACCTAGCTATATGACTGGGTAGCTTCTGAACTTAATTACTGCTCGTCATAAAACATGTTAAAGGTACATTAATGAAGGTTTTTCTAGTCAAGACTTGAAACTCTATTGTCAAAAGCAAGAAAAATAAAAGTTATGTACTTACCATAACTATGAATCTGTGTTGTCCATTTTCATTCCTCCTCAACGAATGAGTCTTGGATCCAACTCGCCCACTTTGCTCTAGATTCTAGGATCCAATTCTTTAGCTCCTCTCTTTACCCATAATGCTCCTCTCCACGCAATACCTCAGATCAAGTCTGCTGCTCTTATAATATCTTAGAAATACATAACATTATCACATTACTAAAGAAAAAGTAAAATAGTAACAGAACAGGGGCTCAAGCAGGAACTGTGGTTCCTCACAAAAATCTTCACCAGATCACTCACAAAGACATGGATAGGGGAAGGGGGGGGGGGGGGTTGAGGAAAAATAAAAAAGGACAACAGATTCATAGTTATGGTGAGTACATAACTTTCATATCTGATGTTGTCATTTTAAGTTAATCCTCAATGAATGGGAACCGCTGAACCAAATGCAGCCCTGTTTCTGGAGATGGTATCCCATTTGTAATGAGCAATAAAGGTATGAGCATTAGACCATGTGGCAGCAGCACAAATATCATCAATAGAAGCTCTGGCCCAAAAGGCAGCTGATTTAGCCATTGACCTAGTCAAATGTGCTTTTGCTCGTCTTGGCAAGGTCAACTCTAAGAGTAAACATAAGAAATAAAATCTGTTATCCATTTGGCTATAGTAGTTTTTAAAACTGGTTTTCCCAATTTGTTATTGGCAAAGGGAAAAAACAAATGGTTAGTTTTTCTAATTTTTTTTTTGTCCTATGGCAATAAAAATGAAGTTGCCTATGTATATTTAAAACGTGAAGCATGTATTCTTCTTTACTGTCAAATTTAGGAAAGAAAACTGGCAAGCTGATGACTTGACTGATGCTTGATTGTGAGGCAACTTTGGGTTACAAGGAAGGATTACTACAGATGATAACCCTGTCTTTATGGAAAGACAAATAAGGCAGTTTTGAAGAGAGCGCTTGGAATTAAGAGACTTGTCTTGCAGAAGTTATAGCCACAAGAAAGACTTTTCTAAGAAAGAAATCTGAGGTCTGCTGTAGCTGAGGTCTCAAAGGATGACTATACTAAACTATGTAATACAACAGTAAGATCCCAAGGTGGAGTAGGATTCTTTTTCGGGGATCTAAGTGAAAAGGTACCTTAATAAATGCCTTGCATAATTTAGGTAAAGCTAGAGGGAAAGCATTATCTCCGATGCAGAAGTTAAAGATAGCTGCCAGCTGAACTTTGATGGTGGAGAAACTCATTCCACCTTGAAAAATAGAGGCAAGAAAATCTGAAACAGCAGGGATTGGATCAGTGAAAGGATCCAACTCTCTGTTGAGCCCAAAAAGAAAATCTTTTCCATTTACTTTTAAAAATCTTTCATGCAGAGGGCTTATGAGATGAAAATAAAATTTGGCAAAGAGGAGAGGAAAGCCTGGAATGTCTAGCCATCACTGGAATTGGAGAAACCATGCGGTCAACCTGAGACCTGCAATGTCCAGATGAGTCATCCCTGATGGATGTAAAAGATCTGGATTGAGAACCAGTGTCCAATGAGGACCTAGTAGATGAGACCACAGAAAGGAGAACGACACTTGCCAAGGCCAAAAGAGGGCAATAAAGATTACCTTGCTCTTCAGCTGGAGTGTTTTCTGAAGGAATTTGGGGATCAGAGGCAGGGAAGGATAAGCATAAAGAAGACCAAAGGGCCAAACATGGACTAGAATATCTCTCACTGTGACTTCCCTAATTCCCCCACAGGAACAAAGAATCTGCTGCACTTGTTGTTGAGGGGAGAGGCCAATAGATCACAGTAAAGTTGACCCCATTTGTGGAAGATCATATCTGTTACTGACTGACTGAGAGAACACTCGTGAGGCTTGTCTGCTAGAATGTTGGATTTCCCCAGTATGTGAAAGTTCGACTGCTGAATCCTACACTAAGGCACTGTACCAGCACATCCACTCATGCATGAATCGTGCCATCCCAAATAGAGCCAAGATGTTCTCTCCTCTAAAAAAGGAAGCCAATCTGGTGGTCCCCTGCCATAAACAAACTTTACAACAAAAGGAAGAAAAGTACAGTTGTGTACACTTACCATAAATGTAGATGTTCAAGTGTATTCATTGTTGCAGTCATTACATTTGGGTTATCTGCTAGCAGGTAGCCCTCAGTCGGCCTGATTAACAAAGTCTTGGGTCCTGCATTGGTTGCTGTCACTTCTTCCATAACGTCAGGTTGTCAGGGGTATAAAACATGCAGCCAACGCCATTACATCAGTTTTTCTTGCCCCAGATGTCAGGTGCCCCCCTAATGGCAAACAATTAAATATAAAAGCACAGAGACATCTCCAACAAAAAAGCAAATACACCAAAAAGGCTTTTAAGCATAGTAAAGGAAAGTAGAGTTATAGCCAAAGGAAGTTAGGGGGCTGGAGGGAGGGTAACCAGGACTGCAATAGTGAATACACTCGAACATCTACATTTATGGTAAGTGTACACAACTGCTCTATGTTCTTCATGTTTCACTGTTGCAGTCATTACAATTGGGTAGATTCCCAAAGCTATGGTTGGGAGGAGGAATTTAGATAGCATAAGGGCCAGCTATAAGGCCCTGCAAGACTGCAGTGGCAAAGCCAGCTATGGATTTAGAGAAAATTGACAAATGATAATGCTTGGTGAAAGTATGCACAGAACTCCAGGTAGCAGCTTCTAGAATGTCCCTGGTAGGGATGCCTCTGAGAAAGACTGTAGAGGTAGATGTAGCCCTGGTGGAGTGAGGTCTGATCCCCTGGGGGATAGGTTTTCCATGGTGCTTATAGCAGAAATGAATGCAATGGCTTATCCATTTAGAAAAGGTTTGCTTTGAAATAGCCTTCCCCTCTGCCAATGCAGCAAATGCAACTAGCAGCTGTTCCGATTTCCTTTGAGGTTTAGTCCTGTCCAAGTAGAATCTAAGTTGTCTGTGCACATCTAAGGAATGCAGTATCCATTCCCCTTTATTCTGTGGATTGGGAAAGAAGGTTGGCAAATGAATGGACTTATTGAGAGCCACACTGGATACCACCTTGGGCATGAAGGATGGATTGGTTCTGAGGGACACCCTGTCCGCATGAAAGATGCTGAAAGGCTCCACTGCCATAAGGGCCTGTAATTCAGATACCCTTCTAGCTGAAGTGATTGCTAAAAGGAAAGCAGTTTTCCAAGAAAGAAATTTTAAATCTGCAGTAGCAGCTGGCTCAAAAGGAGGAAGGGTGAGTTTCTCCAATACAAAGAAAAGGTCCCAGGCTGGAGTTGGAGCTCTCCTGGGTGGTCTTAAATTTTTGGCCCCTCTAAGGAACTGCTTGAGCAGTGGATGAGAGAAGAGGGGAGGTTCTGTGTTATGAGCTGAAATGGCTGAGGCGTGAATTTTAATGGAGGAAAAAGACAGGCCCTTGTGAAGCATCTTAGTTAAGCATTGTAAAATCTGAGGTAAATTGGGCGCTGCTGTACTCATCCATTGAGACTGGTTCCAGGCACAGAATCTTTTCCATTTTTCAGCATAAGATTTTCTAGTACTAGGCCTCCTTGCCTCTAAAATGATATCCATCACAGGTTCGCTGAGGGATGGTAGAGGAGAGATTAAGTAATTAGCCAGGCTGCAAGTTTCAGTGTTAAAAGCTGAGGGTGCAGAATCTGGTTCTCCTGCTGAGACAACAGGGAAGGAAGTCTGAGGCAGATGCCATGGAGATAACCATGACACACTGCACAGGAGGGGGTACCAGTGTTGGCACGGCCAGCCTGGAGCAATCAAAATCATCCTTGGTTTGTCCTCTTTGATTTTTAGTAGTACTTTGGAGAGCAGAGGCAGATGGAGGAAGGCATAGACTGATAGGTTTTTCCACCTGAATGACAGAGCATTCACTTTCCAGGCTTGTTTGTGGGGAGTCCTTGTGCAAAATCTGTCCAATTGGTAGTTCTGGGGAGAGGCAAACAGGTCTATATATGGGCTCCCCCATTTGCTTGTCAACATGTTGAAAATCCTTGGTTCCAGTTTCCACTCGTGTGGGTCCATGAGGTTTCTGCTTAGTCCATCTGCCAGTGTATTTAATTTTCCTGGCAGGGGGTGAGCTTGAAGGTGCACTTGGTAGCTTAAGGCTGTGTTCCACAATGCCATGGCTAGTCTGCAGAGGGGGTAAGAATGTGTACCCCCTTGCTTGTTTATGTACCACATAACAGTAGTGTTGTCCGTCTTTACCATTAGTTGTCCTGGAAGAATGTGGTCCTTGAAGGCTGTCAGAGCATTCTGTACAGCTAAAATTTTTTTTGATTGATATGCAGGTGCATTTGACTTGGGTTCCATTTGCCCTGAATCCACTTCCCTGCCAGGTGAGCCCCCATGCATAGTCTGATGCATCTGTTAGGGTGTGGGCGGTGTGAAAGGTAGTCCCTTGTTTTGGTGGCAGGCCTCTGCCCACCAAAGGAACTCTAGGCGTAGGCAAGGTATGATAGGAATCGTTGTTTCTAGGTCTTGAGAATGTTGACACCATAGGCTTTTTAGATACCACTGTAGTTTCCTCATATGCAGTCTTGCATATGGAATTAGAAGAATGCAGGAGGCCATGAACCCCAAGGCTTGTAGTATTTGCCTTGCAGACAGCAGGGTTTTTGTGGCCACTTGTTTGAAGTAGGTTGTCAAATGAATTTGCTTTTCTGGCGTGAGGTAAGCCATCTGGGAAGTTGTATTCAAGCTTGCTCCCAGGAATATAATTTGCTGACAGGGTATCAGGTGTGATTTCTTTTCATTTATGGAGTACCCCAGACAAGTTAGAACCCTTTTTACAAAGGCCAGATGATTCAAAAGTGTGTCCTGGCTTTCTGCCTGAATTAGACAATCGTCCAGGTATGGATATAGTTGAATATTTCTTTGCCTGCAAAATGCAATAACTGGAGCTAGGCATTTTGTGAATACCCTGGGAGCAGTAGACAAGCCAAAGGGCAGTGCAGAGAACGGACAGTGCATGTAGCCTGCTTTGAAGCTTAGGTATCTTCTGCAAGATTCCCTGATTGGGATGTGCAGGTATGCGTCTTTTAAATCTAGTGTTGCCAACCAGGCATCTTTGCCTAGCATAGGAAGTAATTGGTGAAGAGTCAGCATCTTGAATTTTGGAATCTCCAAAAAGGTGTTTAGAGTAGACAGGTAGGATAGGATAGGATGCCATGAATTGTCTTTTCTGGGTACCAGGAAAAGTCTCGAGTAGAAACCTTGTCCCTTTTCCTCTTCTGGTACCAGCTGAATAGCCCCCATTCTTAAGAGAGAAAGTACTTGTTTTTGGGCCTCTGCCCACTGATTTGGGGGTAGGTCTGGCCACCCACTTGGTGTTGGCAACATGTGGAAGTAAAATCTGTATCCCTGGAACACTATATTTAAAACCTATTTGTCCTGGGTAATGAGTTCCCAATTCTTTGCATGAAGAGTGATCTTTCCCCCCAAAGGGGCAGTCAGTTGATAAGTGCTTGGAAATTTTAAAAAGAAAGTCATTGAGACAGTTTACCACAGGAGGGAGTCTTATTATTCCCAGACTTGGAAGTGGAGGCCCCCCACTGCTTAATTCTGCGAGTCCCCTGGGACTGAAACCTGGGGTTTTTGCTGTGTCTGGGTTTGGCTTGAGAAGACCTGGAAAGGGCTGGAAAGGACCAATTCATAGAAGGCCAGTGCCTACTAAATCTAGGAGGATGAACTTGTAAAAAATCTTTAACAGTTTGCATAGTTTTAGCTTTATCTTCCATCTTTTTAAGAACTTCCTCAGCCTTGTTGCCAAACAGGAGGTCCTGATTTAAAGGAGCATCCAACAATTTAGCTTTAACATGATCAGGCAAAGATTGCTCCTTAAGCCAAGGATGCCTTCTGAGCACAGACCCAGTAACAGCAGCCCTGCAAGAGGCCTCTAATGAATCAAAACCATATTGCAAAGTATGTTTTCTAACTTGTTCGGCAGAATGCATTAAATCCTGTAATTCTTTATTTTCCACACAGTCAGGAATCAACATCATTTTCTGTTTAAGCAGTCCAATAACATGTTGCTGATACTTTAACGTATGAAACTGGAAGTTTAAAGCCCTAATGGCCAAGGTTGCAGAAGTGTAAACCTTCTTACCCCATCTATCCAATGCCCTGGAGTCTCTATCAGAAGGGGTAGGATTTTTAGCAGTAGAAGCCTTAATGCCCTTGGGCCCTTGTGAAATAGTCTCTGGAACTGCAATAGGATTTTTGAAAAGGAACTTGTGGGACTCAGGGACTGTCAAGTTTTCTGGGAGCAGGAGGCAGGGAATCAGGGGCCAAACTAGATTCCGAAAAAGCATCAACAATGTCTAGTACAGGAGGAATAGCTAAATGCCTATGCTGAGGTAGGAGAAGGAAATCCCTAAGCCTCTTTTTTGAATCAGAAAAATCCTGGCTTTCCCAGTGGAAATGCTCCCTTAGAGTATGTAAGTTTTCCTCAAAAGAAAAATCCTCAGGAGGGGAAACAGACGGAATAGTGTCCTCTGCATCAGAATCTTCATAAGTTGCTAAGGGTAAAACCAGATCATCAGAAGAATCAGAAAAAAAAAAACAGAATCCTGATCAGAAGATTCATAATCAACTTCAGTCCCAGGCCTCTTAGAAGGGGGGGGGGGTGTTGTTGGCTACCCTTGATTAGAGGTATTAGATCTTCAGCCATTCTTATCATTTGTTTTTTAGGCATAGAGGCCTGGACGTCGGTTTTTTAGACATGGGTCGAGATTTAGGCCTAAGTAATGAAGGATGCGTCAATTTAATATGCAAGTACGTAGGCCTGAATACACTTTCAGAAGCCAGTGCCTGCACAGCGGTTCCGAACCCATCCAAGGTAGAGACATCCGCGGGTTCCATAGTTGAAGCATCTCGCGGCATACGAATGGGTCTCAGTAGAAGCCTGCGAATCAGAAGCAGCAGGTATCAGGGGCTGCGAAAGTGCCTCACTGAGTACCGGTGAATTGGCAACTGGCTTAGGAGAAGCATCATCAGCAGTTTTGGACCTCGGCAGCCTGTCTCTGTCTTTATCTTTGCATTTTTTCAGAATCCCGGTAGTTGGATGGCTAACCGACGACATTTCTGAATAATTAAACTGAGAACCGAAATATTTAGAGGCGAAAATATACAGACGACGGATAGTGCGCTGATTAAATAAAGCCCAAATCCAACAGCAAGGCACGTCATGGTCAGGGCCTAGGCAAGGAATATAGTATGAATGAAAATCTTTATGAGGTATTTGCTTTCCACAAGTAATGCAATTATTAACTTTTACTGACATCGGTAAGGAGCAAGAAAAAGTTTCCCCAACAGGGTACTTAGCTTTAGTTGAAGACTTCGGTTCTGAAACTCGAAAATGAACATTTCAGGAGTCGGCCGACCGGCACTTGCAAACTGCTTCTGCTTCGGGCACCGCACAGCAAGAAAGACGGATGTAATGGCGTCGGCTGCATGTTTTATACCCCTGACGACCTGACGTCATTTAAAAAGGGACAGCAACCGACGCAGGACCCAAGACTTTGTTAATCAGGCCGACTGAGGGCTACCTGCAAGCAGATAATCCAAATGTAATGACTGCAACAGTGAAACACGAAGAACATCTATTGCAGAAAAGAGGAAAATCCCAGGATGCAAAAAACTCCCTTACCAGCCTCAGTAAGAAGCTGAGATCCCTCATAAAATCCTCCAAAGTTAGTTCTGAAAATAAAATTGCCAAAGATTCCAAAGACAACCATAAGGAACTCTATAACTATGTCAAGAATCTAAATGGCAATGCTCAGATCTGCTCTGAGCTACAACAGAATGGCATTAGATATACTAATCCCAAGGATATTGCCAATATCCTGGCAGATCAATTCAGTGCCAACTTCACCCCCCTCTCACCCCCTAAACGGCCTATCTCAATACTGGAAGATTGCCAAATTCCAGTAATAACGGCCACACAGGTAAAAACGCACTCTCCAAAGCTAAGAATACAGCATCCATGGGACCAGATGACATCCCGGGCTGTGTACTACATGAACTACAAAATGAACTGGCACCTCACGTAAGTGTCATTTTTAATCATAGCCTCACCTCAGGCTTCATGACCGCTGAGTGGCACACAGCTACAGTTATCCCATTCCACAAGGGGGGATCCACCTTGGATCCCGGGAACTACCGCCCCATCAGTCTGACGAGCCTGATCTGCAAGGCCATGAAACGTATTATCATATAACTTATAAACAAAGACATTGTCAACCTTCAAACACTGGACCCCACCCACTTTTGAGTTTGTGAAGGGCCGATCTTGTCTCATGAACCTGACTTCTTTGAATCAGTCTCCAGAGCCATGGACGAGGGTAAGGAGGTCCAAACAGCCCATCTGGACCTCGCCAAGGCCTTTGACACCATCCCCCACTCTGGAATCATAGACAGACTTACTAAGCTGGGCATTAAATCCCTATGTCACTCGATGGGTTGCCAACTTGCTTACTGACAGAACCCACACTGCAAAAGTAGCAGACTCCAAATCCAGCTCCAGACAAGTGACAAGTGGAGTACCTCAGGGTTCAGTCCTGGGACTGCTGTTGTTTGGCATCTACTTCTCTGAAATACAGGCCAACACTAAGAGACTCTGGCTAACAAAGTTTGCAGATGACTGCAAACTGGGAGCCATTATTGAATCCCCAAATGATGTGGATACTCTACAAATGGGCCTTACAGAAACAGATGCTTGGTGCCAGAGCTATGGGCTCAAGCTCAACGCCAAGAAATGTATAGTTATCCTCTTTGGGAAAAAACATGTACCCATGAATTACCACACAGGTGGCAGTACACTAAACACTGAAAGTGTGATAAGAGACTTAGGGACACAGGTGGACAGTGGTCTCACCTTTGATAACCACATCGCCACAACAGTCAGGAAATCCTTCTGTGTGGCACACCTCATCACTAAGGGCTTTTCATCCAGAAAACGGAGGTCATTGTCCCACTGTACTCATCCCTCATTAGACCCATTATAGAATACAATGCCCCGTTTGGTATGTACCTCTCAAGACATCTGTAACAACTGGAAAAACCGTAGAAATACCTCACTAAAAGAATCATAGGCCTAAAGCAGCTGCCCTACGCTGACTGCCTTAAAAAACACCAGCTATACTCTGTCACATATCATCTACTCAGAGGCGATCTCTGCTTAACATACAAGGCCATGTCAAACCCAGAGCTGCTGAACATGCTACACTTAAAGAAATCCCAATCCCTCAGAGCCACACGCTCCAGGGATCTAAATCTTGTCATCACAATAAACAAAGCATGCCAGAGGGATAGGTTCCTGACCCAGAGACTCTCCAGACTCTGGAATAGACTCCCCATACATGTCAAGCAGAGCACCTCTTTGGCCCTCTTCAAAAGGAACCTTGACAATTGGATGGGAGAAAGGAAATTCACCCCGGGGATCACATCAGTCGCCCTACTAGACAAGGGTCCAGGGAAGTAAATAGTGTGAGAAGAGATAGCCAGGTAATTGTTATGGTTAGGCTTGTACAGGTCTTAGGGCCGATAGCCTAGTACCAACCTATAAACTACAAGAAAGTGGTTGGAGGAGATTACCCACTGCCAAACTCATTGCTTCATGGCAAAGGGGCTAAGATCAGCTACCCCTTGTTTGTTGATGTACCAAACTACTGACATATTGTCCATCTGGATAGCAATTGTCCCTACAGGAATAGAGTTCTGAAAGACCTGCAATGCTAAAAGGACTATTCTCATATACAAGACATTTATATGCAATTTGGTCTCTTCTGGGGACCACATGCCTTTAACAGTTCTGTCCCAAGAAATGCCACCCCCACCCTGAATGGCAGGCAAAATCTCAGTCTGAATCCACCACAGTAGGTAGTCCTTGCAAACCTGAGACAGTTTTATAGGATGTTGCAAGGGCTGGCAAAGAAAGGACCATTGTACTGCCAGAGTCCATTGGAGGATTTGTAAATGAAGATGAGCAGTAGGTATCAAGGTAATTGCAGCAGCCATCGACTCTACGGCTTTGGGAATCAGATTTGCTGAGGGAGAGGGGTAAGAAAGGACCTGTCTGACATGCCATCTCAAGGTGAGAATTCTGTTTTGTGATAAGAGTGTGAGATGATTGACTGTATCTAGAAGAGCCCCTATGAATTCCACGACTTGAACTGGTTGAAGGTGAAACTTTGAAAGACTGATGGTGATTCCTAGATATTGGGATAATTGGAGTAAGTAATCCCAGACTTTTTCCTAGGAGATGCCTGGTTGATGAGTTGAGGAGCCGGTCATCTAAATAAGGTAACACCCTGAATCCATGCAGTCGTATATGGGCTACTACCACTGCCATGCATTTGGTGAACACCCTGGGGGCTGTACTGAGGCCAAAGGGCAGAGCACTGAACTGGTAATGACTAGCGCCCAGGCAAAGCATATGTATTTTCGGGATTGTCTGTTCATTTTTATGTGACAGTACGCATCCTGAAGCTCTACAGAGCACATCCAGTCAATACTCATTAATGGAGGCAGAATGGACTGAACCTTGACTATCTGGAATTTGGAGTTTTTTATAAACTTGTTCAAATAACAGAGATCTAGGAAAGGTCTCTGGCCCCCTGTTTGTTTGGCACTAAAAAGAACCTTGAGTAAAATCCGGATCCTCTTTGGTCTGGTGGGACCTCTTTGAATGACTTGTTTTGTCTAACAGCTTTTGAATTTCCAGAGCTGCTGACTCCCATTGATTGGGTAAGAACATTAGGAAGACATTTTCTGTTCACTGAGGGAACTTGTAAAAAGGAAATTAAATATTCTCTGGATATGATTCTTTGCATCCATGTGTATTTTGTGATTGCTGCCGAGACTTTTGGGTGCAAAGACAAATGCCCCAACTGTCTCCAGAGAAAAAGATTCAGGCAACCTTTCGGAGTACCGGAAGGGTCTGTCTGAGAAGGAATTTCAGAACCTTTGATTTTGCAGAACCCCTCTGCTGCATGGGTGGCATTTTCCATTGTTAATATTTCCCCTTCTGCCTCTGGGAGAAAAATCTCTGCACGATTCTTGAAAAGGTCCTTGGGATTTTCAAAATCACATCTTACCACCATGTTGACTTCTTGAAAAAGGTCTCTTCGGTGTAGAAAAACAGATTTGCACGGCAGACAAGGTCTTTCCATCATGCTCACTGGAGGAAAATGTCTGTGACAGTGGGCCCAATCAGAGAAGATCCATCAAAGGAAGCATTCATTGATGAATGACACTTTAAAGGGATCCGCAAAGTCACACAATCGCATCCAGGCTAGTCTCCTAATGGCTATGCCTGAACCCATGCTCCATGATGAACTTTCAGCTGCATGACAGATTAACCTCATGGACACACTTGACAGAGTGTAGGGTGGCCTCCACTGACATGGACCCAGGGATGGAGTTAGACAGTTCCTTAATCAAGTCCCTCTGTAATCTACTGAAATGTGCCATGTAGTTTAGAGACAGTAAGGCTAAGGTTACAGAGGCATAAACTTGCTTCCTCTACCTATCCAATGCCTTAGATTCTCTGTTAGGAGGATGGACAGAAGAGCTCTTCTTGGCCAGCCCCTTCATGGGGGGGGGGGGGGGGTGCCGCAACAATCATGGTATTTATAGAGATTCCTTTACTGTCTGTCTGTCTTGTATGTGCTCCAAGAATCTTATCTGGATGACTGGGAATTGATCATGTGGTGTCTGATTCCTTCCATGCTTGGCGGAATACAAGATCTATAACAGAACCCTCTCCACCACCTCGAAGGCAAAGGGACCAGGAAAAGCCAAGGCCAATCTGACCAGAGCTGAAATTCTCAGATCAGACAAATCAGGGCCCTCCCTGGCCCTTGACTCCAAGAGAGGATTCGGAGCCAAGCTGTCCAGTACCAAGGCCCCAAGTGGAAGCAAAAGCTTCAGAATTGAAGTCATGCACTCAGATCTGATGCAGACATGTCCTACTCATGGGGAGTTGAAGCAGAGTGGATCTGGGAAGTCGTAGCTGCAGTCTGTGATAAAAACATTTTTGGATCTGAAGATTCGACTCTTGGAGATCTTGGATCTGAGGCTCTGAAACAGAAGGTCAGAGTGAAGAAGGAGAAATGACTGTATGTGAGGGAGGTTTAAAGCTCATGGATCTGAAGGGAGCCAGAGCCAGTAAGACCCCATCTGGATCTGTGTTCTGAGGAATTTTCTCATCATCCTATTCATTTTTGCTTCGGAAATACTTCATCAGGACCTGACTAAAGAGAAGTGTAAGGAGGTTGAGAATAATTTCTTGAGGAAAGGAGATCTCAGTCTAGGAGACACTGATTCTGGAGAGAAGTAAGGGCTTCGGAGTTGAAGAGACTCTGAAGTAGCAAGCTTCGGATCACAGGGTTTTGGATTCAAGAGTTTGGAAACCTTAGCTGGTGGCTCCTCCAACTTCAGAGCAGATTTTGCTCCCTGGGCTCCATGTACTGATTTTTGAGAGGGGGGTTTGTGCCCCTGAAGTAAAAGCAGCACAAGGCGCAGAATCAAGTATAAGGCCCTTAAGCACTTGCTTGTTTCAACAATAGCTGATGGCACTGGTGCTGAAGCCAGCATAAACAGTACAAGTCTCAAGGTGGGAAAGGCCTAAACAATAGATGCACTCCCTATGGACACAAGAGTTGGGTATCTTCTGCCCTCAGGAAGTGCACTTTTTAAATCCAGTAAGCCAGCTGGCCGTAGTTGAGAACCAAATCCAAAGAGAGAATTAAAAGATTTTTTTATACTGGTAGAGAGAAGTTATACCAACAACTGTAATAATAATAATAGTAATAACAACAACAACAATAATAATAATAATAATACCTTACACAGAAAGTAAAGGGAAGAAAAGGAAGGCGATGGTAAGAAAGCGTGATAAAGACAGATAAATTAGCCTAGCAGGTAAGGATACTATAAAAGGTTATAAACAAGAAAAAGTTACTCTAAAGGTTTTACTCACTATTCCAATAAAGATGTTGAGCTGGAGAAAATGCAATCCCAACCGAATTGTTAGATCAGCAAACGAGATCTGAGGTATTGCAGTGGTCAGTGGCATTATGCGTAAAGGGAGGAGCTCGAGAGTCAATAAGAGACCCATTCGTTGAGGAACAAATGAAAATGACATAAGATCCCAAAGTTAAGCTTCTCTTGATACAGTTTTTACAAATGTGTTTTGAGTGTATTTAATAAACAAATAATAAGGAAAGTTGATAGGTTCATAGGAGATTACTAGGCTAACAGCTCGAGAGCCTTTACAAGCCTAGCCAATATCCCGCATTACCCAGTATATGTCCTTGTGTCTAAGCCTTTTTTATTTTTTAAATGCAGATTCTACAAATTGCCCCTATCCACAATAGACACAGGAACCACCACAGGTGTGAATTTACGGTTCCCCATCCATCGATCCAGACTGACCTTGAAGAAGGTCAGGGAAGGACTCTGCTTCACATGAACAGGATGCCTATTCCAAAGTAGCAATCTCTGGGACACAAATTTGTCCCCTCCTGCATGTTCTGTTTGATATGCTGACTAGGTTCAGATTCCTGGAATGGGAGAGCCCTTGATGTTTGTCTGCCAGATACTCAGAAGTTTCATCAGGGCTGGATTTGTGAGTCCTTTATAGGTCAGACACAGGTCACCACTTAACAGTCAACAGAAGACAGTGTAAACGGAAAGCACTTTCAGTCCATCTACATAGGACAAGTTATTTACACCCTGTATTTTCTTTGTGAGAAACCTTTGAGGGCACTCAAGCTGTTGAAGGTGTCTGGTCAATGACATTCCAAATGGCGCTGTGTACGCAATTATTAGTCTAATGAGGGTTGTGTACAGTGGAACTATAATCTTTCTGGATTGGGATGTCATACCTTTACTTATAAGTTGTACCACATAGAATGAGTTCCTTACCTTTGTGGATAAGCAATGATCAAATTTCAGGCTACTATCTACCTGGGTACCCAGATCTCTTACCTCTGAGTCTACTCTTAGGGGTGTGTTGTTAATGTTGTAGTTAGCAGGGGTACTTGTTTTCACAAAGGGTACAATTAATGCATTTCTTCAAGTTTAGTTTCAGGTCATGGTTCTGACACCAGTCATTTGTCTGATTTAGACCTTCTTGAAGGATATCTGCATAATTGGGGGATTCACAGATTACTCCCAGTTTGCAGTTTTCTGCAAACTCTGTCATCCAGAGGCCCTCAACTTTAGCCTTGGTGTCTGCAAAGTAAAATCCAAACAGGAGTGGTCCCAGCACTGAGCTCTGTGGCACACCACTAGTAACAGTCCTCTTGCTGGAACTAAAATCACTCACTTTGACATGTGTCCTGTCCTTGAGCCAACTGACTATCCATCTGCTGATGTAGTAATTTATGCCCAGTTCTGTGAGTTTTTTTACAATACCTGAGTGGGGCATTCTGTTAAATGCCTTGGCCAGGTGAAGGTAGGCAGCATGCACCGTTTTACCCTCATCAATGGCCTCAGTGACCTTCTCAAAGCAGTTCAACGGGTTTAGCAGGCATGACCTACCCCCAATGAAGCTGAATTGGGTTAGGTCTAGTGTTTGGAGGTTTCCTATGTCTTTGTTCATCAGGTTCACGATTATTTCCATGGCCTTTCAAAGAAGACTAGTCAAGCTTATGGGGCTGTAATTTCCTGGCGCAGTTGACAGCCCACTCTTACACAGGGGTGTGACCGTAGCTGTTCTCCACTATGTTGGAACAAAGACTGTCCAGAGGTTATGGTTAAATAGCAATTTTACTGGCCCTGATAGGCTACTATTCAAATTAAGAGAAAACCTGGTATAGAGTCTGGCCCCGTTGATGCCATGTTTTTAGCTTTGGAGAGTGCTGCGTTTGAAAGGTTTTTCTTGGGGGAGAACTCTGGGGGTGATGGAAAAGAGAAGTTTGAGCTAAATTTATTGGCCAGGAGTTTAGCCAAGTCTTCCAGCTGGGTGTAGGAAATGCTGTGCAAAACTATTTCCACACATTGTGGATGTTGCTGTTAAGACTGCAGACATAGCTGAAAAATGCCTTATTGTTATCTTGAGCTTTGGAGGCGATTTTTACCTCAAAGCCAGCTTTCGAAGACTTAACTAGTTCCCTGATCTTCCTGTTTAAACTAATGAGAGATTTATTGCTCTGTTGTGCACATTCCTTCTTACTTCTCAACAGTGTTTTCTTCATTTAGTTGTACAATTTATTAAGCCCAGGGGTTCACCAGGGAGGCATGCTTTTTGGGGCTTGACCTGGACTTATTTTGGCTCGGTACTGCTGTTTCTATGCAGTGGTTTAAGTGGTCATATACAGCTTTAGTATACTGCTAGCAGAGGCCACTGTGTTTTCTGGACTTGGAGGAGCTTGGAATCTAGATATGCCATCACTTAATAGGGGGGTAGTTTGCCTTAGAAAAGTTCTTGGGATTCAGTGTCGGGACTAGTTGTACCTTAATTTCTAGGGAAATTGCTCTGTGATCAAATCTGATCAATGAAGACATCACACTGGAGGGAAGCAGCACTGTCCCATATCTGTGAGTATCAGATCTAGAATATTTACTCCTCTGGTAGGAGTGCAGACCATCTGCTCCAGGGTATTTGAATTTACAAAGTTGAGGAATATTTGGGCCTGTATGTTACTGGTCATGTATGCCTCCCAGTTAATGGAGGGATAATTAAAAACACCCATGAGTATGTAATTATTAGGCTTTTTGTGAGTGATTCAAGTAGCTCTAGATATGATGTGTGGGTATCCTGGTTCATGGAGCGGGATATGTAGCTAGCAAGAATTTGGTAATGGATTTTTCCCATAGAAAGTTGAACATGGAGTAGTTATAGCATGTCATACTATGTCATACAGTTTGGCCGATCCTGAGGTGAGCTTATCCTGTATGTAGATAGACAAACCTACTCCTCCAACTCTCACATTCAGTGGATGAACGGAATATATGAGAGGCATTATAACCATGCACAGCTGGAGTGCTTTCTGTGGTTTTAAACAATGCTTCCATAATTGCACAGATATCAGCATTATGCAGTTTCCTGTTGAGACTCCTAGCATTGAGCAGGAACAGCTTTAGCTTGTCCCGAGTATCGCTTGTTATGCTGGAAGGTTTGTCTGTTTGGCAATGCCTGGAAAAGGCAGAAAAGTGGTGGACAATGTTTTAGCCACTATGTGAAAGCTACAGGTAACAGGTGGAGACCACCCCTGGCAAAGCAGTTTGGTCTGTTGACCATGTCCTACCGGGCTGACAAATATTAGACCCCTTCAGAATGACTCCAGTAGCCAAGCTAACTGGTAAAGTCAGCCATTTTCTTTCTGTATTTTGGCATCATCCTTGGAGACGGCAGAATGCTGCTCATTGTCAGGCACATACCTGCCTGTGGCACTTATTCATAGAATTCCATAATGTCTCTCTTGATACAGTCCAGTAAGGTACATTTCGGATCACTCACTCCTACATGGACTATGACAGAGCCATACTGGCACTTGGGGGGGGGGGGTGTGACGTGACCTGAATGCTTGTATGATCTATCGGATCCTGGCCCCTAACTGGCAACTAACTGTAACACTCTCTCTATCCAGCCTTGTAAGGGGAACATCTGTGTCTCTCAAAATGGAGTCACCTATGACTAGAATGTTGGGTTTTGAACTATTTCACCTTATGGGCTTGATAGCTGAGACATGATGACATATGGCTTTATTTGTTGTGTTGGTATGCGCCTTGTTTGCGTGAATGTGGGGTTTCTGAGGACTGTGCCACTGAGACATTTGAGACTTGGGAAGGTTACATCTGAGTACCTCTTTATACATAGGTCTTAAGTTGGTGGTCATTAGTGGGTGCAGTGAGTGGTGTGTGACGGCCACTGACAACTTGCTTGCTGCATTTAGTGTCTAGGTGGGAGTCTGGCCTTCAGTGACTATGTATATCTCTTACGTACCGTATTTGTCTGTTTAAGAATTAAGCGGTTATCAGTGAACATGAGGCAACTGCTACACTGCGTCAGGATGCCCATGGCCACCAAGCTGGAAACAGACAGGGTAGGAAACTGCCCATCTACAGATACCGGTCCTAATATACTTGCAAGGAATGTGTATATAAATGGAACAAGGTGGTGGCTGCCTGCTTGCTTTAAGTTCAGCTGAATTAGTCTGTGATGCTGCCCAGAGCCCAAACTAGCTGCTCACTATACAATGATACTGCTGGGTGTAAATATTAAGTAATGTTATCTAAAAAAATTTCCAGCTGAAAACAGCTGCTTGCCATGCAAACTTGTTGCTTGGTGAGTGCTGAGGAACTGGGATAAAGTTCCAAGATAGTTTTATAGGGAAATTTCAATTTTTGGCATTTGCATATATACAAGGCACAGTAAACTGCTGCTGTGTGAATAGCAGCTTAGCCTAAATGCAAGGTTTAAATACACTTAAAAACAAAGTTTAACACCAGGCCCACAGGCCAATCAAATAAGCATGCAATGAGCTCTGTACCCGTAATTCCTAACTCACATGAGTGAAATCAGCCCTCTCCTGACACAAGAGTACAGGCTTAAGATTCTCTAAATGTAAAATGACTGCTTTGGAGCCCAAGTGTTGGGAATAACAAACAAATGCCTGGAACTAGCTTAAAAATTCAACTAGACAGTCTGCAGACACACTTTGAACAACAACCCTATAGCAGTTAGACAAACAGCTGAAATCTTTGAAAAAAATGCAGAAAAACAATTAAATGCTGCAGTAGACCTTCAGTGTGGATGAGAATAAACATTGTACATACAAACATATATTTATGTTTGTTTTCTTACATACAAAAGGATAAAATCAAAAAGATGAAATGAGCTTATTTTTCATTCATGTGTTATGTTGAACACATGCCATTTATTACTCCTATTTTTCCACAACTGCAACTAGTTCATTAGTTTCATTCAGTGTATTAGTAGTGTCTGATGTTCTCCACTATGTGAATCAATACTTTCCTTGTATGTAATTTTTGTAAAATTTTCTCAGGAGTGTATTAATAATTATCTTTGTATGTAATTTTGTGGAGCTTTTCTCCCCGGGCCTCCACTGAAAATGGGCTCATTCCAGGCCAAGTCGACTTCCCCGGTTAACAAATGCAATAAATAAATAAATAATCTATCAATCAATCCCATACTCACATACCTAAATGAACCCCCCACCCCCCCATAGATGGCTGAATTCTAAATCTGCCACACTGCTAGCTAGAATCAGAAATCAAAAGTAATGTGAGCAAAAAGAAATTACAGGAAGAAAGGCAGTTAAATACTGGAATGCACTAACAAGAAAGGCAGGTGGGATACTAGGATGCAGCTGAAAAAGCAATCACAAACAATACACAAATTATTATCCCTCCGCCCGTGTGGAATATTGTGAGCAATCCTGGAGACAACAGGGTGTGGGGTACATGTCCAAGTCAAGTGCCTGTTAGCACCACCATATAACTAGAGTGGAATATGACACAAGTTAATGTAGCACAACACTGACACAGTGCCAGCTGTGCAGCACTAAGTGACAGTGTCACTCCCGGAAACCTCAAAGCACTTGGCTTCATCCAAACAACTGCAGGAGCAATGATGCTCCAAAATGAATCACTGTCAGGCAGCAGTACTTCTTGCAAAAAATATACTCTTAAGTAACTTGGAGGAAAAGCATCAACGAAATCAAAGAATCAGTCCACAGGCTGCTCCAGTTATACCCAGGTTACTGCAGCAACTCTCCAACTGCTGCTCTGATCCAAGTTTGAAGTCTGCTTTCCCTGCCATAAATTTCTTAGTGAGTGTGCGAGTCTCTCAGACGGAAAGGCTGCATTGCAAGTCATTCTTCCATTAATCTACTGAAATCAACAGTTATCAGTATGAGTGTTTTACCTTTGCTCCACAGTCTGCTCCTTTAGTCACACAAAATCCAATGAAGACAGGATCAGCCATTTTAACCAGGATGTTGTCCACACAATAAACATGCACATACTCAATGCCTCTCCGCTCCATATCTTCCAAAATTTTATTGTCAGCCAGTGCTCGGTACAGACCACCATTTCCATCTGGAAAACAGAGAGAATATTATGGAAATCCCAAGAAGAGAACAAAGGGATGGATCGAATGCAAACATTTACAACCAGATGTTATATAGAAAACAATATCTAATGCAATAAGGTGTTTCAAAAGTATTTCTTATATGCTCTTGCCTTAGAATGTCTCACCTCTCAGAAAAGTCAGCTAACAGTAGCTCTAATACTCATTGGAAATCATTTCAAAGGGATAATATGAAAGGAAGCATTACAGAAGTTCATCAAAACAGTTCAGTCCACATTCCAGGTATACTTGGTTACTCTTGTTATGTACTACTGTGTAACTCCATCACCTAGAACGAGGGTAGCCTGACTTTTCTTAGCTGAATGACAAAAAGTCATGACTACCGCTGTTACTGTAAGTAGTTTAAGTGTGAATCAGATAAACTCAATCAGCATGTGCATGCACATGGGGGAGACTGACATGAATATGCAAATATATTTAAATACGTCCATTTTATTTGTCATAATTATGGCTAATGCATCTGATCAAGTTTGCAGGATGCCCTGGCAGATGAAAACAAGAAAAAAAAAGGCTCTCATGTCAGTGATCAAAATGTATGACATTCCCTTTTGGTGGTCCCTAGTGGAAGCCCGAGCAAAATGCTCGACTACCACTCTCACTAGTGCCAGATACTACCTGCACTGGATTTATATTTTACATTCAAATAGCCTTTTAATTCAGGTTTATTTGTTTATCAGTCTCTTCTTAAAACAGCAATCCCCTACTCTAACAACCTAGCCTGATCTCATGATCTCTCAAAAGTCTGCACTATCACTTTGCATAGAGAAAACAAAACAGAAAGCCAGACAAACTTGTAAGGAAGAGCAAACTATGATGGCAGAAATCCTTTGGTAGGATCTGAAAACCAGAGGCACACTTGGTTAGCATACCTCTTAACTGTCCAGATTTTCGCAGAATGTGCAGATTTTTGTCTCCTTTATTGGTCTGTTCCCTATAAAATGTATGGTTTCCTGGCAAATCTTTGAGGATTTAAGTCAATATATAATGACAGTCATTTGAGTTTCAGTCTCAGACTTCATATCCTTAAGAACATACATGCTAACACACAAAACCTTTTACTCTAGCAACCTTCTCAGTTCATAACATTTAAAAATCTGTCCTTGTTTTTGAGCCTTTGTCTCTCATTATTTTTGCCTTTCTCCAGATTTCTTGAGGTACGAGGTTGAAAGATATGCTTGTTGGTGATCTTTTGTGGATGTCATCAGCCTCAGAAAAATATTAAAAAGCACACGGTAAGGAATACAAGTAGCAAATACTACACAGAAGGGAAAAGTGTTATTACTCTGGATACTGACTAAATGCTACAATAGGACAAAAAATAATGGTAAGGGCTGCTGCTTTCTTTCTACTTGGCAACCTACTGAAGCCTCTGGTGTGAGGTGGGCACTAGCCTGCCCCTGGGGTCATCCAAAGGACTGGAAGTCAGACCAATTAAAGGATGTCTGCCTGCAGCTACTTTCATCTCCAGTGGGTAACACTGCCACACTGACTCTTCCTAAGATGAGCATCACAGATTTAGCTTTAAAGCTTTCAAATTACAAATACATAGGTTGGTACTGGGCTATCTGCCCGAAGGCATATATTAGCCCAGCCATGTTGTACATTGTCGTTTTTAAAAATGTAAGATAAACTATACTTATCTAGGGCTTTCTGATAGCTACTCTGAAGGAGTCAGATGCAGTTTGAGATTTATACCTATACTATTCATGCCTCTACATTTCTTGATTCTTCAGTACAGGAATTATCTAGTTAATACACTTAAAAGTATACTATCGGAATGCTCTCAATCAATCAAAAGCAGTTTAAAATTTTATCCTAACTTTTTAGTAGTCAATACTAGAAACAGCATGGATATGAATTGCATATTTTTTTATTGGAACTTCTCCCTCTTCAAAATGCATAGACAGTAAACGTCAATGCAACTGTCTGTCCCAGACAGAGATATGCAACCTCCTTCCTCCTCACCTAACCCCCCAAACACACAAGAAGCAGGTATTTCTACAGGTGCTAAATGGTGTGATTTGCTATTCAGATAGTGCTTGCTAGTATATTAACTATTTTTTTTCATTCCTGCACTAGATGAGGTATGCTTTTCCTACTGATGCGTAACACGTCATCATGAAAACATGCTAGAAGGATGCACTTTGCCCAGTTCAGATAAAAATGTCACTTTACATGGAACACTGTAAAGCTCACTGGTACTTCCTTAGTTGTTCAACAAAGCGCCACTCCTGTTAACTACAGAGCTCAAAAAAAGTACATGAAGAGTAAAGCAGTGAAGCTATGCAGGGAGAACAGGAAAAAAACAGACCCATTTAAGAATAAAGGGAGATGGAATGTCACATAATAATCCAAGCTAATAGTACTCGGTTAAGGAATCTGGAACTCAGCATTTTAATCACCTTGCAGGAGGAAATGGTATTAGATGGTGTCCTTCCTGATGACAGTGCTTAGATGGGGTTATGCAACCTTCTCTCCAGACCAGGACTGCACCCAGCTTTCAAAGGCACCTGTACTGCTAAAGTAGTTATACCTGCATATACATACAAACATGCATGCAGAGTCACTGAAAACATTACACTCAAATTTTTCTTTGTCTTCCTGCAGGATGTAAACTGAACAAAACTGGCAACTAATTCCACATGCCATGGATTTCCATCTGCAGAAGAAAGAACGTAACGGCATTACATTACTGTAACAGCAGGTTATCCAAGTCAACTAACTTTGTGAACAAGTAGAAGACTTGCATACGGAAGACATACAGTGAGACTGGTGAGATGGAAACCTCTCAGGTAAAAAGACTCATTACAACTAAAACACATCTGGCACAGTGTGAAATGCCTGTGGGAATGGAATTATTCATCAAATAAAACTCAGACCAGGAAAATTATGCAAGACATTTACTTGAATGTCTTGTATCGCACAATTGCATTTTATGGTTCCTAAGGAACACAAAACTTCATTACCCAATTATTACTATATTTTTATTACTATCACATTATGCCGTACTGAAATTACAGGCATGAATGAGTCCTCTTTTGATAACATTTGAGACTTAAGGTCACTTAACATGAAACTTACATAATGCTATATGTATAATTACTTTTGGTATAGTGTGTAGCTGCGGTGGTGGTGCTGTGGTAGCGTTGTCACCTCACAGTAAGACGTTGTCCTGTTCGATTCTCAGCTAAAGCGTCTTCTGTATGGAGACATGCGTGAATGGGCGTACCTTCGTTGAAGGTTGTGCGTCAGAGCTGGCAACACGGCACGTAAACATCTACTGCCAATCATTAGCGGACCAGAGTGCCGCTGTGGCGACCCCTAACCGGGAAAAGCCGAAAGATACAACATACAACAAAACTTTTAGTATTGTGTGTGTGTGTGTGTGTGTGTAATCTATATGAATGTGCTTGGACACGGTACAGCTGAACAGCCTGTAACAACCGCAGCTGGCTGATGTGAAGTGGAGTTTTTAAATTCTTTTCTTGTGGGGGTCAAAATTCACTGCATCACTTTGCACAGACTCCTCTATGCCTTTATTTAGTACAACCCTGAGGTCACAAACCTAGAGTAAATTGTAATTTCCCAAGTTTTGAAAGCTGTATTTGATCATCAGGTCCCAACTGAAGCAGTTTTGATAACGTGTCACTCAAATGATGGTGACAGATTACCAGTTCACATAGTTGTTATGGGTATATTTACATCAGCTCACTTTAAAGCCCAGAATGCAGTTGAAATAAGTCTTGCTGAAGATAAAGAACCATCTTCTGAGGTCAGACAGCAGTCTGGATGGTTCAATGCATGTCAAGGTAAAGGATTAAATGAACAATGTTCTTCAATTTCCATTAAACTTAATTGAAAATTATGGGCACACCTCTGCAACCCTCATCTTTAAACTAGTAAACAGCACTATGAAGACCATGCTGGTCATCAAACCAAAAAAGTTGCAAGAAAGTCCAGGGCCTGGACTCTCTACTGTGTCCTCACCCAGGCTACCAAATTCATGACTACTAGGCCTCCTCCTCAGGCAGGAATGACGAGTACTAGGAAGTGTAAACATCCTTATCAATAAGAGCAAAATTAAAAGATGGGGTCTGAAAGTGTTACTCAGACCTGATCACTCCCAGGGAACAGAACTATTACAGCACCTACTTTGAGGAAGAGAGATCTTCGATGGGATCACCAGAAGCCAGTCACCCAAACAGGGGAAAGCAATGAACAGTATGGGTGATGAGTAATGCCCAAATGGCAACACTTCAGTCTGAAACTGGTATTCACCAAGGACAAACTAAAATAATCTCCTATGTGGATAATAATTAGGCAAAAAAGCATCAATCATATTTAGTAACATCATCAAGGCATGCTGTGGCAGCAGAGGCATGACCTTCCAAGAAGCACCATCTGGAAACTGACATCCTCAATATGCTCACAGAAGCTGCTAAGTTTAGAGAGAAAGAGAACCTGTTCAACTCATTTAGAACCACAAAGGGATGTAGCAGAACCAGACAGCCTCATTCTGGATGAGTGATGGCTTCTACACCCACCTCAAAAGAAAAGAAGTGGAGTATGACTCAAGAGCTCTGCTAAGATGGCTTGGTTGCTTAGTGCAACCCCCTCTGGGGAAGGGCCTAAGAGTTCTAAGACATAACAGACCATGAGTATGGCTAGAAACCACCGGTCTTTGGAGATGGCTCTGCAAGCTGAGGCATACTCAAAGAACTGCCATGTTTTTTCAAGGGTCACAGCAGTAAGCTTTAAGCCAGTGGGGTCATCATCCTGAGTAAATCAGCTGGCACTGGGGAAATGGTGGAGACCACTCTTATCAGAAGTCTAGCCCCACTCTGCTCAGTCGCACTACAAATTGCTTTGCAACGTTCCCTATCCGCCCTCATATCATTAAATTTACTGACCCAAATATAGATGGTGTGTGGCCAATGTGCTAAAAGCTAACAATTACAAATTTGAGAACTAACTGTTTCCCTCCATCCCGCTATTATGAACTCCCCCTCCCTAATATGTTTATCTTAATGTTTTCTGTAGTTTTCTTCCTCCCATTTCCTGTCTATACTCTCTTGAAAAACTATTTCCAACATGCATGAATCATGTCCTACCTACACTCAAACCAAGTCCACCACAAAAACCTACTTAACTCCCTTGTTCACAGATACAATTCCCTAATCTGGTCCTCCCTCTTCAGCATAGAAAAAATGCTACTCAAAAAGCTTACATTACTAATCTACACCAAATAAAAAGCACCACTTTCCAGTACAAGAAGGTACCAAACTTACTTCTCAATAACTTCAAAAAATCCACCATCTAGCCAAATAAACTAAGAGAGTGAAGATATATATCTTAACCCTGGCTCAATACTACCCTCACCTAAGCAAACCCAACACTCATTCCATCCAAGCCCTCTGTATAAAACTCCTCTCCTCAGCAATCCTCTAAAACACAAGTATCAGTTTCTTCCTCCAGCCTACAAATATATGATCTCAATGCCAGCAGCATCTGCAATAAGATATCTGACTGTCACAGATGGACTGAATTCCAACATCACATCCTAGTTATCAGTGAAACTTGGTTAAGATCTGAAACTAAAGATGAAGAAATCATGCTTACCAGTTACATCATTAGGAAAAAACAGACAGGTAGACTGGATGGGTGTGTGGACATCATCTTTCAAGCCATCTTACAAATGTATATCCACCTCCCAACTATCCCACAATACAGCAATGAATATATACTAACAGTAAACAATCAGAAATCCAATAATCACAATCAGAAATCCAATGATCCTTGTATCTGCCTACACCCCCCCCAATGCCTGAAAAAAATTAAACTACCCAGCACCCTCCCAAACTCTCTCAGGAATTATCATCCACCCCTACATCAACAGAGAATACCACAAACCCCCCAAACCTCTATACTTCAACATTGAAAAACTTTAAGTAATTTTGATAATCCTTGTTTAATGATACTCTGAAATATGTGATTGAGAACCCCTCAATTATCTGCCTCCAGATGATGCTGTCTGTTGCTTCAATGACTCCTTCATAACCACACTAAACCAACAAGCCCACTGAGACAAAGTCTGCCTCATGACTAATCCATCAAACTAAACAGCTCATGAGAGACAATGACAGCACCTGGAAACAATGGCACAAGACTAGGAGCCAATCCTACCTAGATACCTACTGGTGCCTCAGAAATTATCACCCAAATGCATGTTATGTTAACAACTTCTACTAAAACCAGACCATGTATGCAGTCCCCCCCCAAAAGAAATGTTAGCAAAATTTAAACCTCCTCATAAAACAAGTCAGAAAACCCACCCAAATCCTGAAATCAGCCAGGATGTTGCAGACAATTCAAACCCTTCATATCCAGTACTATACTCAAACAATAATAACCTATACCCACCCAACCTAACCCCCCCCCGACAAAAGATCCACACCACAACTAAATCCAATAACCATCTAGACAAATGCATCAAAAATACATTTAAAAAAAATTAAACCCACAACAAAGGTCCTGACAACCTGCTATATGAATACCTAAACATAACCGCTGACACCATTTGCAACCCTGTATCTATCCTAATTAATAGATCTATTACAAAAATCTACATCCCAGCCAAATGGAAAGCTTCCTTCATAATCCCTTTACACAAAGGTGGCATGAAAACTTTCACCATCCTTTTTTTACCTCTCCAAAGTTCTTGAAAAATGCACGCATCAGCAACTCCTAGTCTTTATTTGATAACCAGTTACTTTCTCTCCTACCAAACACTGCTTTCGAGCCCACCACAGCACCAAAACTGCCCAAATCCATTTCCTATATACCATTAATCAAAGTAAAATCTCAGGTAATTTTGTCTCCGCCGTTTTCCTGGACTTGTCAAAAGCTTTTGACAATGTCTTGTATCAAATACTCCTCCAAAAGCTAAATTTTACAGGCCTCACAACTCACTCAACTGGCTGTTTCACCAGCTACCTAAACAATTAAAACCAGTCGGTAAAAATGAAATGACTTCCATTTTACCTTTCTTCTAATTACAGAAGTCCCCCAGGCTCCATACTTTTAAATATCTACACTAACAACATGCACAAAGAATCAAAACTCATCACCAATCTACAATATTCTGATGACTCACCTTCAGTTTGCTCAGCTCCAAATCTCCCCACCTTAGAAACCATCACACAGCAAACTTTCACCTCTATAGAAAACTGGCTAAATAAATCTCAACTATTCTTAAACCCTAACAAAACCAAACTAATCCTAGTCTTACCCAAAAACCTAAATCAAAACAGCACTGACCTTAAAATGACCTCAAACACAAAAAAAAAAATGAAAATGTAACCAACACAAAATTATAAGGAGCTATCACTGACCAGTTAAAATTTGATCTGCAGACTGACACTGAAGTTAAAAAAGACACAATGCAAACTAGGCTCTCTACAGAGCAAAGCACCTGTTAAATGATCATAGTAAACATAGCTGACACTTCCGACCTTCCTATATACCTCAACAGCATTCACAAATCTCAACTCTTCTACCAAACACAAGCTAGAAACCACCTTCAATAAAATTAGCAAATTCACAAGCAGCCTTACAAATCACTCCCGTCACTGCATGGCGCTCAGTACCCTCAACTACTTTGAACTTTCTCAACACATTACCCTCTCACAGCTACTCACAGCACACAAAATACTTCACCAACCACTTAAAACTCCATCACTGTTAAATCTCATCCAATGGCAAGTACCAAATAAAACCCAAGATCCTCAGAACTTAAACTGTTGCTAATACATCAAATTATTATAGTGACTCGTTATTCTCTGCCACCATCTCCAAGGCATGGAACTAACTTCAAAAGCACATCAGGCTTTTAAATAAGTAAATAAAAATAAGTGGTCAATGTGCCTGAACTCAGACTGGTAATCGCAAAATACAGGCACAGCAGATCAGCAAGAGATGTTTATTTACACTCCACGAACAAACCTCACAGTACAAAAACAATAGCGCTGCTACAGTTCTCAGCGCGTTTTCGTTGACATACACCATCAGAAAAGCTAAACAGTGCTCACTGTGCTAAATTTATAAGTCAGATGTTATTTGAATCTACCAATGGTGTCTTCTAACTAATTAAAATGTTAATACATTCAATTAACATCCTTGTTGCTGAAATTACAGACTTAACAAAATCAAAGAAAAAAAAATAAAAATAAAGAAATTAAAACTTGTTGAATGCTTTGTACAACAGTTCAATGATTTAAATACTTAAAAAAAACATTAAAAACCAAAAAATAACACTCAACGTATATATATATATATATATATATATATATATATATATATATATATATACACACACATATATATATATATATATACATATATATACATATATATATATACATATATATATATATACATATATATATACACATATATATATATATATATACATATATATACATGTATATATATATACATATATAAATAAATGTTTAAATATATAGAGATAAATAAATACATAGAACTTTTAAATAACCTGTAACAATTCATATCTACCCTACACTATCAACTGGCAACTAATAAACTATGCAAATGTACCAAACCTACAGTCTGAAGTATGCAATTCTAACTCTTTCCGCTATGGACACTTTACAAGTGTATTAATGTAGTTTTTTAATTATTTTGCTCACAATATCTTGAAAACATGAATTTTCTTAAGACGATATGCTTTGTAAATAATGTTTTTTGATCATTTGCTTTGAATTACTTTGCAAATAATGTTTGTTGATGGCTTTTCTTTTGAATTGTCATATGTATTTCTATTCTTGTTTTGGAGGTTTGCTCCTCGGGCATCCACTGAAAATGGACATTCCAGTTCCCAGATGGACTTTCCCTGTAAACAAAAGCAAATAAATATAAACAGATACAGCCAAGTTAGCAGAGTGAATAAATATAAATATAAAGCACATGTGCCTTATCTCCTTGCAAAGAAGTATACCCCACTGTCAGGGCTGGCTGGACGCAAAAGAAAATATATATATATATATATATATATATATATATATATATATATATATATATATAAGGAGATTGTGAAAGGGAAAAGAAAGGAGAAAAGGGATAGAGGGGTTGAAGGGGTGGGGCCTCACAGAGGTCATCCACAGCTGAAAGTCTCTGCTGCTTCTTAAAAGTCATCCATCAGTCCTGATGAGGCTGGTTGAACAGAACTTCACCCATGAATACGCATCTGGGATAGATTGTCTTAGTTCTTCTGTAAGGAAGGCATGCCACAGAGGGGCCATCCTTTGCAAGCACATGACTCAGCCTGTGGATCTGGTCACAGAATCAACACAGTCAGAACTGCAGTGGGTTACATGGTATCCTGCTCTAGAAGCTGAAGACAGAGACTTGACAGCTTTCCACTTAGCCATTACTCAGGGCCTCAAAGTTTTCAGTGCCTGATACATTAAGGAGAAGTGGAACCTGGACTGGTAAGATGAACTTATAAAAACTCTAAACCTAACATGGCAGAAAGCAATCCTCTCATATCATACTCCGTACTTTAGTTTCCTTGTCTGATGGCAAGGCTGTAAATCCTGTGGCCCTCTGCTAGATGGAGATCAAACAGTAGATGGACTGAGGATGCCTAGCCAGTGTCTCAAGCCTCTCAGCTAAGTAGTAATAAGAAAGTATCCACTTTCTTGACAGCTACCGAAGCACAATGCAGATAGTGCCAAGTTAGTTACAGCATCCATGATTACTGACTCTCTGGAGGAGTGTGGGTTACAGTGGGATGACTCAAGTTTCTTCTTCTTCCCCAGATACACATTAAGATGTTTTGGAAAGAAGGAATGGGGCTAAAGGTCCACCCCATCCAGTACATAAGTCTTCCAATTTTCACCAAAGCAGTGATATTTAAAGGACGGGAAGTCATAGGGTTGGAAGAAATCATCATTTAAATCCTTTCTGTACATAATGGCCTCTAAATCATCTGACTCCACACAGGATCCAAAGTGTGAGGCAGTCCCCCCACCAGAACAGCAGATCATTAAGTCACTGCAAAGCCACCTTAGTCAGGGATAAACACAGAACACGCAAGCACCAGATGTCAGGCAACATAGATCTGGTAATCAGGGTGTTAGAGTGGTGTGACAGGCCTGCCTATGCCCAATGCTAGCACCAGGCCATTTTCACAAAATGCACTTCTGTGCGCATGTCCCTTCAAATACCTGCCTGAAGGCTAGACTCTGATTCATTGGATGGATTCTCCTCTACCTGGTCCATCAGACCTTGGTAGATCGAGGAACAATTTTCGGGAGAAAAATCATTGTCCCAGAGTACTAAAACATCAAACTTATCTGAGGGGTGACTACCTGGGATCAGGCTGTTCATGAACAGACTTTGGAAATCAAGCAGGAGGCTAACAGCTCCTACAGTCCAGTATACATACCACATGATTGGGGTGGGGGATGGAGCTGCACCTCGTTGGGAATCCTCATCATACACAAATGGGGAATAAAGGTGGAAATTCAAACCCTTGTTAGTGGAACACAATTTTATCAAGGATGAAGACCAGCAAGCCATTCAAGAATGGACTTGCCTCTAGGAAAGCAAGACAAACTTGCCAATTCTCTTGTCTGACCACATTCAGGCAGAGATCTAGGGCTGTATGCAAGACCTTTCTGTCAATCTCGACAAGGAACCATCCCCTCCTCTTCCTTGCAAAGGAAGTCAAAATTTTTTTCCAACATCTGCTTGTGAGCAGGTTCAATTCTTGGCACTTACGTCACTGGTCCATGCTGTGTTCCTCTCAAAATCAAAGACAATATCAGAGTAGGGCTTAAATCATTATTTGCTGATCTCAGGGACAACAGGTTCAGTTTCTGGTACCAACAGCAAGAATGAGATCTTGACTCTAAAAGGAGATTCAGTTTGTTTGTCAAAAAGACAACTGGCTCAACAGGTATCAAAAACAGAGTTTTCACCATTCTGAGTCAGAATCACAATACAAAGTGTGAATGGGAAAAAGGGAATCAGCACTCTCATGAACTAGGTTCTGTCTCCTACTCTAATGATTAACACCAATGCCTATGGCAATACAGAAATAAAGGGAACTTTGGGATAAGGTGGGATTGCAACACTGAATTGATCAACAGGATGAACCAAAGTGCATACCCACTGAAGAGAGACCCTGACAAATCTCCCAGTTCAGCAGAGATGGCAGTAAGGCATTCAGTCTTTCCTTCACTATCCCTACCTGACCTACAGTTTATTTATTATTATTTATTTATTTGCATTTGTTTTCTAGGATAGTCCACTGGGCCTAGGAGTGCCCATTTTCAGTGAAGGCCGGGGGAGAAAAGCTCCACATATTATATATGCATTGATGAGATAAAATTACAGAATGACTGTTGTTAACAGATTCAAGTTACTAGTAAGCAACATTATACAAAATGAAAAAATAACAATGACTTACATCCAGGTACAATACATACATGTTGATATACAATTAGAATTAGGCTTTCTTTTCTTTAATTTTCTTGTCGCTGAGGATGCATAAAACAGAAGGAGAAGAGTTAAATTAAGTGAAGACAGATATTTCAAAGTGTTAAAGTTGTTAGAAGAGGTTTCTAATTTCATGTAATGCTGGGAAGAATTGTTTGAGCATGTACAGAGCCATAGTTTGGAGAGGTATTCTTGCAGAGACTTCTTGAAAATGGTGTGGTTAGAAGTGGTTCTGATTGTGGTGGGTAACGAATTCCACACCTTGGCTATAGCACTGGAGTAAAGAGCTCGACCAACTGTAAGATTGGATAATTCTACCTTTAGAAAACATTTATTTTCTGACCTGAAGTTTCTAGCGGGGTTGTAGGGGGACATTAGTGAGGCTAGGGATGGGCAATCTTCCGGTTTAGTTATGATTCTATGTGCAGTGTTAAGTTGTAGGTAAGTTAGGAAGTGAGGTAGTTCGACTCAGTTGAGTTTCTGAAGGGATATACAGTGATGGGAAGTAGGTGTAGCATTGTTGGAAAACTTTGCTACTTTATTGTAACAAGATTAGAATTTTTTTTTAGAGAGAGTTGAATGCCTGTGAGCAGGGGGCACCATACAGTAGAGATGGCAAAAGAGAGGAGGATGCTAGGGTTTTTTTGGCAGAGTAGTTGAGGTATGTTATTGTCTGTAAAGCAGACCTAACTTTTGGTGGGTCTTTCTGATGTTGTTTAGGATGTTTAGGTCAAAGGAGAGATTTTCACTGATAGTAACTCCAAGGAGTTTAGTGTGGGTCACTACTTTGACAGTGCTGTTCTGAGACTGAAAAGTAAATTCTGACCTATTTATGGGACGGATCTTTTAGGGGTGGATAGATGGAGTTTGGTTTTGTTAGCATTTATGGCTAGATGATTGTTGTTCATCCATGTTTTTGTGGATGAGAAGGTGATTTGAGTTAGTTTTTGGAGTTCACTGGTTGAGTAGGCAGAGCAGATAGTGGAATCATCTGCATACTGAATAAATCAGGTTTGAGATAGGAAGAGTAGAAGTCATTAACAAATATGCTGAAAAGGAGGGGCCCAAGTATAGAGCCTTGGGAACTCCTGCTGATATTGGGAGATAAGGTGAGGAGTACTGGCTTCATTTAGTTGCTTGTTGTCTATTTGTAAGGTAGTTAGAGAACCAATCTAAGGTACGGGGTGAGATTCCTAGGTTAGACAGTTTAGTGAGTAGTAGGGAATGTGAGATGGTACCAAATGCCTTTGATAGGTTGAGAAATAGAGAGGACACACTTTTCTCTGTGTCTCTTGCACAGTTTACAGTGTTCAAGAATGATATAAGGGCAGTGGTTGCACTGTGTCCAGGCCTGAAACTGTGTTGGGTGAAGGACAAGATTTTATTGTCTAGAAGGTGCTTCAGGGGAGTTGATTGCGGGTACATTTTTCTAGAAGTGTGGATAGAAGGGAAATGATTGCTATGGGTCGGAAAATTGTGAAATCTGTTTTGGCTGCCTTTAATTGGTGGGAGAATATAAGCTTTGTTTTTTTTTTCAGATAGTGGGCACTTGCTGTTCTTGAAATTATTGATAAGTATGCTAACTGGATAACCTATAGACTTTGCTGACGTCTGTAGGCATGTTGGGGTTAGGTTATTAGGCACATTAGTACATGGTTTGAGTTTAAGGAGTAGTTTCAAGATAGCTGAGGTAGGGATGGGGGAGAAGGTGAAGCTTGATGTGGAGTTTACGTCTGGTGAGTGTGCTGTGATATTTATTTGAGGGAAACTTCAGTAAGTTTAGCAATGGAGTCTATAAAATGTGAGTTGAATACTGTGGTAATGTCTGTGGAGGATTTGTCTGGGTCAGGACAGGGGTCGTTACTGGTGCCTGGGTTAAGTAGGGTTGAGATTTTATTCCAGAATTTCTTAGGGTTTTGTTTATGGCCGAGACAAAATTGTTTTTTTGTCTTTTATTACTGCACGTTTTGCTTGAGTACACAGTTTTTTAATTGTAGGATGCATTGGGGGGGGGGTCTGTTTTTCTGCCAAAGCTTCCAGCATTTGTCTTTTACACATTACTTTTGTGGGCTGAGTAAGTCAGGTAGTGTTGTTTTTAATTCTGTTTTGCCGTATGGGGGCTAGATTGTTTAGGATATCTAAGAAGGTTGAATTGAAGAATTCATCAGCTTCATCTGGGTGGACTTTGAGAATGCACCAGTTTACTTGTGCCAGGGTGTCATTTAGAGTTGTTTGGTCAAAACTGGAGATATATCTAGTTAGTCTGTACTGGTGTTGGATAGGGGCTAGGGTGCATTTATGCATTATGCATGCTTGGAGGTGATCACTTATGGTTTCAGGTAGAGTCCCTGTGCTGAAACTACTTTGTTTGGGTGTGAGACTAGTATCCAGTCTATGAAGGAACCACTAGTTGTTTTGTTGGGTTTAGTTACTTCTTCGATAAGATGGGTATAATTGAATAGACTTATATTTATTGAGGGTTGATTTTTTGTGACTTCTGTCCAATCTATGTTGACATCTCCAAGGATAACTGTCTCACTGGTAAAGGTTTTTGAAGTCCAGGCAAGGGTTTGTTCTAGGATGGGTATATTACTGCCTGGTGAGATACAGATTCCAATGATGCAGATTTGCTTGCTAGTATTCAGTTCTAGGAAGGCCACAAAAATTTTGCCAGATGCAAATTGTGGGGTGTGTTGGTATATCGTACTAATGTGAAATGACTTTTGTAAATTAATGCAACAATTCCACCTTTTTACAGGGTCTGTAGTATCTTAAGCAGGAGTAGCCAGTGTGGATTTCTAATCCCTAAAAGGGACATATTTGTTTCCAAAGTTGGTTTACATTTTGAAGAATACTAAATAATCTAAAAACCTTCTACTGAGAAGTTATATTTGTCTAAATGGAACAGATTTTCTTAAAGATTTAATGGATCCCTTTCAATACATCAGTAAGTTACACTTTCTAATATTGTAAATTAAACTATGAAAAACAGAAGAAATATTATAAAATTATAACTTTTTTTGGCCGATTCTGGCCATTTAAGCATAGGGCAGTGGCGCGACACTGGGATCGGGCCAAAAATACCAAAAAAAGGTGAAATAAGCCTTTATCACACAATTCATGATTTTGCCATTATAGTCAATGGCATGCATACGTAAGCAATACTAGGGAATAGTGGTTGCTAAGGGGAAAGGCTCAGTGTGTGAGTGTAGTTACTAGGAATTAGCAGTCAGTCCTATGGAAATGAGGGGAGTTGTACTGAATCACAGGTTGGAGGGGAAAATGTCTAAGTGTCAGACTGCACCTAACCGTGTAGGTGCTCTAACACCATTGTGTAGACAAGAGGAGCAAGGAACAAAAAAAGGGTATGTGTCATGCTTGCTGGAAGCACATTGGAGCCCTGTTGCCTGGTGTCTGCTTAGCTAAGCACAGCTAGGAGAGTGGGTGTGTCTGAGGCTGTGTACTCATACTCCATGAACTGAAGGGAGTGTGCACGTGCAGGGGAGGGATAAATCTTGCTGTTTACACTGCCAACAGGCTGGAAGAGGAAGGGTAGAAGGAAAAGGCAAAGAAAGTATCAGAACAAGGGAAATTGTGTACAAAACTACAATGTGGGAGTCTGCAACACACAATTGGCCAATGAAAGCGCTCAAATAATACAGCTGACAGGTGGCTGCAGAGCTGAAGATGGGAGGACATGTAAAATAGAATTAAAGGGCGACAACAAAAAATAAAAGTGAACTGATGTGGAAATCAGTACTATGGGAGTTTTGCAGCTCAGAATGGGCCCTGCAAATATAATACAGCTGGCAGGTAGCACCAGAGCTGTAAATATGAGGAGATGCAAGTAAAAATTAATTACAAAAAGGGCAACATCAGAATAAAGGCAACCATCCACAAATCACCAGTAATGTGTCTAACACTCACAGTGGCTAAATCCAAGCCATGAGCAAGTAAGCTGGCATCTGGAATGAATCAGAAACGGTGTGAATCTGACAGGCAGCAGTAGCATCACACCACTCGAAAGTATGGAAACACCCCTTAGTCTGCTTTTCCCCACAAACTCTGCACCTTCAGAGTAAACCTGGGAATTTAAACTGACAAAATGCTAGGGGCTGCCATTGCTTGGATACATCACCATGTGCTGGAGGCTGAAGGTGGTAAGGAGGACAATGCTGCCAACCACTGCAGACCCAGGAGGAGGAGGAGAGTGTTCAGACCCAGAGTTACCTATCATGGGCTACATGACCTAGAGATTGTAGAGTGTTAAAGGGTGGACAGGGACATATGTCAGCAATTGTGGAGATGTGCCAGCATCGCCTCATATCCAGAACAGAGGGGAACCCATCCAAGTGGATACTAAGGTGTGTGTAAGCCTTAAGAATACTAGCTACAGGTACTGTCCAAACACCTACTGGGGATATTATGGGGGTGTCACAGGCATCTGCATCCAGAGTACTCCATCAGTTCCTGGATGCCATTCTACCACATGTTCAACACATCCACTTCCCTAACACCTGTCAGGAATTCACCAGCAATGTGTCTCCCCTCCACCGTGCAGCTGAATACCTGCAGCTACTGGGTACCATAGACCACACGCACATTCACATCAAAGCACCAACTGGTGAGCGGGGTAGGGTCTACATCAACTGCAAGTGCTTGCCTTCCATCAACTACCAGGTTGTGTGCAATGCCCAGGGCATTATCAAGCAAGTGTGTGCTGGCAGCCCTGGAAACTATTGGGACTCCCACATGTGGAATTCCTCACAGATGCATCAGGGGTTTGCCAGGGAGGACATCCCAACTGGCCATCTAGTGGGGTATGCTGGCTATGCACTGGAGCTGTGGCTGATGACACCTATCATAAATGCACACCCCCCCCGAACAAGAATGCCATAATGAGGCACATGCACAAACCAGGATCATTACAGTGTGTGTTTGGGATGCACAAGTCATGGTTCCGCTGCCTTGACATATTCAGTGCAGCCTTGCAGTATTCTCCAGCTACATGTGGACAAATGTTCACAGTATGTGCCATGCTACACAGTATGATCCAATACGGGGAGGGGACACACAAGCCCACCACCACCATTGTCAAGGTCACCAGAGTCACAGAGGAACTTGGAGGAGGAACTTCCTGAGCCTGCCCCTACAGGCAGACAGAGGTGTGCCCAGTATGCCTATGCCTTGGCAAAGAGGCAAAGCATAGCACATACACTGATACTGCAGGGACCCAGGGACTGATACCTCTCTCCAACTCGCACATACAATATAAAGGATGCCAAACATGCCACTTCCTGTACTTTACCATGTACAGGGAGTGTACTGCATGTGTCCTACATAGTCCGCCCTCTAGCACCATCCTCAATACCAGCCCAAGCACAAGGTATGTCACCCTTACTATCAATTACTGAATGGAGTGCTATATTCTGATAGTTATATCTATGCTATGGATGCAAGCATGCAAGGGAATCGGTCAGCCAAATGGGACAGCAGCAGACAGCTGACAGCTATATGGGACAGCATGAAATCCATAACCAATACTGGTGTCCCCATACTAGGCAGTAGTACTCAGGGTAACAACCCCCACTGCAGTACATGTGGTGGCTCGACTAACTATGGGTGTCCACAGGTCACACACACGGATGTCAATGAGCATTCCCATTCCCGCCCCCCAGCTTCACCCAGCAGGAGAGGTGTAGATGGCTGGAAATAAAGGTCAGGCAAAGCTCCAGAAATGCTGGCAATGGTGAACAGCCTCCCTACAGACCTACACAGACATACCACAACAGGTCTGGCAGTTGCAGTATAGTTCTGAAGAGTAAGATGTCTAAAACTGAAATGTATGCCACTACAATCTAACTTGATTACTCCACTGATATGCCTCCAATCATAAAGACAGGGCACAATACAATACTAAATGGAAGCAAACAGAGTTATAACTGAAATACCAGTGCAGTCAGTGCAAATGTGGAAAGCTGTCAGGTGTGCCCCCCAAACCCCATGTATAAATGACAGTAACATGCAAGTTTGTAGAGTAATATCAGTGGCGCACAGATGTCCTGAGCTGTCCCAATCAACATGATAGTTGGTATATGTCCACTATATGCAGGGGTCAGCGTGCCAACCTTTTGTGAGTGTTTAATATCGTCTGGAAGTGGACAGCATGTAGGCCTGGATCTTGTGTCTCAGTGGCCTATGTACAGCACTGTGTTTGACAGGGCCATGTTCCAACAACTGCAGTGCCAACCAATCTGCTTCTCAGCTACACCTATGTTACTAGTTGTACACACTCACTGTCCAGATGTCCATATGTGTTACTGTCAGAAAGCTGGACAGGCTATGAACAGGAGTCCATACATAGAAACAGTACACAGGTGGAAGAACTCTACGCAGTGCCGAGAAAGTAACTATGAACTGCACACACCTTTGGAATTATATAGAGGTTAGCATCACATTAGTTGACTGTCTAATATGGAATATTGGTTGTCTGCCCAATCATTGGCAACCCACATAAACCACAGTTATAAAGTAATGATACACTGCTGATGTCCACATGCAAGGCAGGAGAAGGAGAAGGTCCCAGTCATATCTGTGAGCCAGGTGCCATAAGCTTCCATATCACACATGCACTTAGTCCACCACCACCCATAACAGCCACAGGTATTTCATCAGTCATATCCTTGTTGTTGCGAATGATGTCAGAATCAGCGCATCTTTTATGGAATACACAAAGGATGCAACATGCTGACATGGCGTCCCATGCAGATGTGTCCCTAGCCAAAGGCAGCACCCTGCACACATCCAGACAGATGCATCACTATGAACTAGAAGGATTTCCAGAAACACCTCACCCACTTGCCCATGTCACCCCAGGGAAGTCCAATGACTTGCAGCCTGGAAACGTTTGATTGACAAAATGTAGTGGGCCTACAGGCCTCTGGCAAATGCCTATGGCTCACCCATAGTGCCATCATATGCTTCACCCATAATGCCATCATACATAGGGTCCAAACTAAAAACATAACACATTAAGCAGAAAACAAATGCAAGGCCATGCTGACAAATGCCATCAGCATGCCTCTCCATGTCCTAGTGCAAGAATTATGGACCAAGACATAAATATTGCTGTGATAAAGGTCAAACTATAGAGATACTTCTGAGATATTGCTACCATACTGTTGGGAAAAGGATAGAATTATTGGGGGGGCATAAATGCATGGATATCATGGAGTGTGTGAAGTCTGAAACTGAAAAGTCTGCTCATACTTCCCCCTGACTGCAAACCCATAAATGCATAACCGCAAACCTGCTTGTAAACCACAATGTGAAAGGAAATCCACCAGATATAAGAGTCCTGCATTTGGATAACCTGACTAAATCTGTACAGCTGAGCGGTATGCCCACAGCTTGATATGGCCATTCAGTTAAGCTGAGAAATGAACAAAAAGGGGATCCTCAACCAGCTTAGCACCAAGGTGCTGGACCATTTACATAGACCCATCACTCAAATTGTCTGTAGCCACCCCTCCACAATGGCAGGATTGTGCCACAATGTCTAGTCTTCGCCTCACAATATTTGTCTCTGCTGCATTGCTCTTGTATTTCCCTGCTAAACGACTGTGAGCAAACAATGATATCTGTCAGTAGTTGATACACTATAAAACAGTACATAAATCCAAAAGTCTATGCTAAAACAGAACATGTTACACAAAGCAACACAGACAGTAATAGGAAACGTAGTTGCACACAATATCCCCCCCATGTTTGGACCAATTTTGTCTCCATATTGGCAACCTACCTACAGATATCCTGAAAAAATACCTTGCTATGTGCAGCTGTAGTACACAAAACCATGGACTGGAGTGCAACTCTCCCTGGAATGGATCCCTACACGCAATACAGAAGCTCATACTGGGCATGTCCCTACACTTGGAGAACGGATCCCCACACTCAAACATAGGTCATACTGGGAATGCTCTAATACTTACAGAAATAAAGTCCATGTCTGACACCACAGTGGACCATAGATATCTGCTATCTGCAGAAGTCTGTGCACACACACCAAAATGTAAACTGATTGGTCTTCACACAGACACAGACACAGACAGACACAGACACAGACACACACACAGGACAGGAAAACTCACAGCCAGTTGTAGGTGGCAGATATGTGGTAAGTCTCCATCTGTTTTGTGTGATACGCACACATATCTAAGGCCAACATACTACAATAATTCAAACATACACACACATGCACACAGGGAAGGGAGACGCAGACAGTGAGAGAGACAGTACCATTATGAAGCCTTTCCCACCCAGTACACATCCCATAGCTCCACTCTACACTTTCTGCTGATGTATGTCACCTTAGATGTACCTTTGGACAAGCCTCAAATCTGTAAGCTCAATAGCGCAAGTGGTAAATCCATAACTTACTAAAGCAAATAAGTAGATAGGTAGGACTTGAAATCTCGGTCCTGGCAAGTGTGTGTGTGTGTGTGTGTGTGTGTGTGTGTATATCTGTGTGTGTGTATCTGTGTGTGTGTATCTGTGTGTGTGTATCTGTGTGTGTGTGAGAAAAAATTGCTGCTTTACTCCATCCCCATCCAGTACACATCCCATTACCTAATATCAGAACATGTGCTGCAGTCAGTCACTGTACAATTTCCTTTTGCTAGCACTCAGCCCTATGGACTCTGCTGTGCTTCTGATAACTGTGTAACAGTAGATTATCAATAACTATTTATGTAGCAATCCTAATCACAGTCCTGTCAAATGGAAAGGTGCGTCTATGTGTGTGTGTTCATAGGTGAAAGATTTTGAGGCCATTTCCACTCACTCCTTTTTACGTTGCCCTCTTATCACTGCTGCTGAAATCACTCACCGCTAAGGATACATTTGAACAGCTCTCAAATATGTAAGCTTTGTGGTGCATCTGATAAATGCATAATACTACAGTGCAGTAAACTAGTTAGGTAGGAGTTCTAATCTCAGTCCTGGCAAATGTAAAAGTGTGTGTGTTTGTGTGAGAGTGTCTTCAGTTGTAGAGACATGATTTTGAGCCCATTGGCACTTACTACACTTCCCTTTCCCCTCCTTTATCAATGCTGCTGATGTCACTCACTGTTAAAGATACCACTGAACAGCTCTTAAATATGTAAGCTTTGTGGCGCATCTGATAAATGCGTAATACTAATGCAGTAAACTAGTTAGGTAGGAGTTCTAAGCTCAGTCCTGGCAAATGAAAAAGTGTGTGTGTTTGTGTGAGAGTGTCTGCAATTACAGAGACATGATTTTGACCCCACTGGCACTTAATACACTTGCCTTTCCCTTCCTTTATCTCTGCTGCTGCTGTCACTCACCTTTAAAGATACCCTTGGACAGCACTCAACTATGTAAGTGCAGTGGTACGTCTGATAAATATGTAATACTATACTGCAGTAAACTAGTTAGGTAGGGGTTTGAAGCTCAGTCCTGGCAAGTGTGTGTGTCTGTGTTTGTGTCATTGACATTATGATCCATATCCATTGGGGGGGGGGGTTGCTACACTTTTGTGTGGTCCAGCCAGTAAAATACCAAATGTCCACTGTACAGGGCCCACTTTTGTGGTAGCTGTGGACACACTTCAGTCCTATAATCTGTTTGTCATGTGATATTACTATAGAACAATATGGAGTCGAAAACAGGATATGTGGCCCTTGTAGTCCTGTGATACAATTCCGCACACAGGAATCATAGGCAAACACACTCATCTATTCATTAATCCATATGTCACTAAGCAGTCTGCAAACAGGCTCACAGATGGATCTGTCAGTGTGAAAGCAGTAGACTACATGTCAGACTGCCAAAAAGTCATGTGTGGAGCACCACAGGTTCTTTTCTGTGTCCAGTCTTGTGTGTGGCTCTGATATCCAGCCCAACAGGAATGAACTGTGGTTAACAATGTTTGCAGACAATTGCTAATTGGGGGGTCTGTTTACATCCCCACATTATGTTAACATCCTGCATAAAGTTTCCACTGACACCTCCACCTGTTGTCAGAACACTGGCCTTAGTCTCAATGTCAAGAACTGTGCCCCAATCCCCTGCTGAATCAATGTGTTGTCCACAAATGACCACACTGGTAGTAGTCCAATGGAGACTGATGTCCTTATAGGAGGTGTGTGAACACAGCTTGACAGCAACCTCTCTTTTGACCACCACACTGCCACTGTGGACAGAAAGTCCTTCCATTTCAACTACCCCACCATTAACAGGGAAAACTACTCGTGTACCAACTCCTTCACTCAACGCTTTCTGGAATTCATAAATTCCAAAGCCCTGGATCAACTTATCCACACCTCCACCAGGGGCAACAATATTCTAGACCTAGTCATTACCAACATGAGTGACCGGTGTTCCACACCTGAAGTCAACTCCTCGTTGGTCAGATCCGATCATAAGCTAATCACCCTAGATATCCAGATCCCGTCCCCACCCTCCCCATTAAGGAAACTACAGTAAAAAAATTCTCCTAAGCAAACTTCATGCTTCTTAAGACAGAAGTGACTAACTTCAAGACACCTATGTAGATGGACAATACATCTACGACTGCTGAATCCTACACAGATGCACTCTATAACCACTTGCACGAGTGCATGGATCGTGCTATCCCAAACAGAACCAACACGTTATCCTCCAAAAAAAGAAAGCCAATCTGGTGGTCCCCTGCCATAAACAAACTCTACAACGGAAGAAACTGTTGCAAAAGAGAGTAAAATCCCAAAAGTGGAGGAGTTCCCTGGTCAGCCTCAGTAAGACGCTGAGATCCCTTATAAGATCCTGCAAAGCTAGCTATGAAAATAAAATTGCCATTGATTCTGGGGACAACCACAAAGCATTCTATAGCTATGTCAGGAATCTCAATGGCAACACCCAGATCTGCTCTGAGCTACAGCACAACGGCACAAAAATTACAGAACCAACTAATATTGCCAACATCCTGGCAGATAGGCTCAGTGCTAACTTTACCCCCCTCTCACCCCCTACAGGGCACATATCTATACAGGAAGAATGCAGGTAAAAGCTGCACTCTCTAAAGCCAAAAACACAGCATCCATGGGACCGGACAACATCCCAGGCTGCGTTTTACACAAATTTCAAAATGAACTGGCTCCCCACCTAAGCACCGTGTTCAATCATAATCTCACATCAAGCTTTGTGCCCACTAAATGGCACACACCAACAGTTATCCCACTCCACAAAGGGGGAGCCACCAATGATCCTGGGAACTATCGCCCTATTAGCCTGACGAGCCTGGTCTGTAAGGCCATGGAACATATCATCATGGAACTCATAAACAAAGACAGTGGTAATTTCCAAACTCTGGACCCCACCCAGTTCGGGTTTGTGAAAGGCAGATCATTCCTCCTGAACCTGATCGACTTCTTTGAGGCAGTCACCAAAGCCGTAGACGAGGGTCAGGTGGTTCACATAGCCTATTTTGACCTCACCAAGGCTTTCGACACCATCCCACATTCTGGAATTGTATCTAAACTCACTAAACTAGGTATAAATCCCTACGTCACAAGATGGGTTGCCGATTGGCTCACTGACAGAACCCACACTGTAAAAGTTGAAGACTCCAAATCTGACTTCAAACCAGTGACAAGTGGAGTATCACAAGGTTCAGTCCTGGGACCTCTCCTGTTTGGTATCTACTTCTCTGAAGTAAAGGCCAACTCAAAAGAAGGCCTTTTGGCTAACAAAGATCGCAGATGACTGCAAACTAGGAGCCATAGTTGAGTCCCCAAATGATGTGGACATCCTACAGAATGGCCTCACTGAGACAGATGCCTGGTTTCAGAGGCATGGCCCAAAATCAATGCCAAAATGTGTATTGTCATCCCCTTTGGTAAAAACTCTGTACGCATGAGACATTTCTGATAATCGACGTTCAGATAATAGACTTCTCTACTGTACACTTGATGGGAGTGAGGAAAGGGAATTTTTAACACTCTTATGCCACAGCAAGCAGCCTTTTCCAGTTTTCATCCTCTACCCTCCTAAACAGGGGCTTCTGTTTTAGCAAAGGTTGTATGTAACTATTTGAGATATGCATACATCCTGACTAACTGCACCCCCCCCCCCCCACACATTTCCTCTTCTTCACGGAGTCTGTCACTCAAGTAATCTGTCCTAAATGGGGTTTTTTTCCTGAAAAATTCTCCAAGTTCACTGTGCCATGCCTAGCAGTCAAACAAAATTTTGTTCTAAACACAAAATCTTTACCTAGCTGCTCTCTCACCCAAACCTACCTACCTGCTCCCTCACCCAGATATCTAAATGTTTCTAAGGCACTGTCACCTCCCACTGGTTTTATGTTCTCTAAAGAATAAACGCTGAGGAGCCTTAGGCATTCATTTCAAGTAAAAATCTCCCATCAGGTAGTAATTTTCAGCCTCATTCTGTATTCACAGACTAATTTTTTTTTATATTGTTTTTCCAAGGGAATACATTTATAAAGCCAACTGGTTGAAACTCTGAAAGGCATTATGCAGAACACAACACAAACTCCAAAAGCCGAAAAAATCCACAGACACTATGCAGGGAGCCAAGTCCCCGTGGATCCCCCACACTCCAGATAATTATATATACCAACTCAAGACACTGCACTACAGCAGGGAAAGGGCAAATTCCCAGACCCTCTCCACCACAATCTCGCTGAATTCCTGTTTTCAGTGTTTTTTGCTCAGCATTTCAGTTATTCGGCACAATTTCTCCCCTTTCTATGGCATGCTTTGATGAAACACAGAAAACACAAGAATAACTGATAACAGTCAATGGGCTTATAAAACGTCTCCCATCTTACTGTGACTTTGTGCAAGTTACCAAAAATCATGACTCGTCATTTCTGTCATTCTCAACTTTAATCATTTTGTTGTACTTCAACTATATATTTTTCATCAACAGCAATACACAATAATAATAATAGTAATAAGCCTACCTGGGGCCATGGCGAGCTTTCCTTTGCCTTCTAGAATGGCCTTTCCATCAAACGTCACTGCTGGTAACATCCTCTGCTCAAACATGATCACATTTGACTTATCAAGGTTGAAATAACTATTCTCAATGAAGAACTTCTCAGTTGGAGATAATGTAAACTCGCTGGTCATAATGTACCTAGGAGAAAAGAGGACTTTGAGGAACACATGACTGTGTACTTGCAAATCTCCACCTACATATACAGAAGCATCCTTATCCTATTTACATCAGTATTTGGGATTGTTCAACTAATAACACAAAGAAAAGGTGAAATGCCCAGGGAGACAAAACTATAATAGCATCTTCCACAAACTATTAATACAGAGACTTATGGAAATGGGCATAAGCTTTACAACTGTCTTGTTTAGCAGCTATTTGCTTATCTGATGACCGTCAGATGAAAGCCACCTTCTCTACCTTCACAACTAATATAACAGGAGTTCCCCAAGGATCAAGCTTACGTCATCTACTATTCAAAACACCTTCATCAATAATGCATACAATAACAACCAACAGTACCCTCCCCTCATTCAGTATGCTGATAACTCCACTTCAATATGCTCAGCCAATCCAGCCTCTGAACTTTAAGCTGTAACACAATCATCCTTTAATCAAATTGTAAAGTGGCTTACAGACTACAAACCTATACCAAATGCTAAAAAAGAAGCTTCTCAAACTTAACTTGCACAGCAATAACATCCCTTAGATAACCACTATATCTATCACTAACACTACTCGAAGTTGTGGGACATACTAAACTTGTAAAGTAATTGCTAACTAAAATTTGATCATCACATTAACCATATGGTTTTCAAAATTAATGGAAAGCTTGCTACACTATACAAAATAAACAATACCTAATGTCACAAACGACTATTCTCAGCTCAAACTCTTCTACTCCCAAAACTACTGCATGCTGCTCCCATACTAGTTAATCTTCAAACATATACTTAAATTACAGACATAACACCATGAAACTGCAAAATTTTCCATAAATCAACCACTGCTATGCTCTTTCGCAATCCTACTGGTTAGAAATAAAACATACCTTGACACACTGTCAACTTATAATGGCACACAATATAGGTATCCTGCTATCAAGAGATACATCTGCCAGACAACTAAGATCCCAACAACAAAACCCAATGCTCACTTCAAAATTAAAGAAACACTGTGTGGACTCTATCCATTCCACATACCTAAAAACTACACTTCGACTCCTCCTAATCTAAGAAGTGGGATACATTCATTCCAGTTCCATTAACTATGGCTATACCAGACTTCTTCTTGGACTTGCCAGTGTAGCACCAGTACTACATAAAATTCCCTGTCTTTCTTATAACAACAAACGCAACTCATGCACTTTCTCGACCTTGCTCTTTTATCTTGCTGATCCTACCTATGAATGGCTACAAGAAAATTCCAAACTTATTACATTTTTCAAACATACGGCTTTTGTTAGCAGCTATGGAAGAGATACACATCATACTATGGAATGAGAGCAGTGATTTGTCAAACCTCTCTATCCAAAGAAACAAACTGTACAACAAAACTCACATATAATTTATTAATACTGGACACACCCAAGCAATAAAGCATAAGGGGATATGCATGCTACAGATGGTGCCTCACACCCAAGGGCCTTTGTTCGGAGTAATACATGTACCATGCTCCATAAACCTCCTCATTTACATCACAACACCTGTACAGATTTTAAGCACTGCAAGTTAACACAATTTACTGAATTTCTTAAGCAATTCACATTTTTACACTGTACCACCATGATCTTTGAGACAGTAAAGACACATTGAAAAATGAGGATATCACTTTGCATTTCAGATCACTGCAAGAATTACATAAGGAAAACATATTCAGTACTTCTGTCTTCCTTTTATAGACACCTAAATCGTATATAAAGAGCATTATGTATTTATTTTTTGTTGACTATGTTAGTTCCACTACGCCTATAGTTTATTCATAGGAGATCACTTGGCTAATGGTTTAAGAACCCTTACAAACCTAGCCAGTATAACCTAATTTCACCCAATAAGTGGCCCCTAGGAGCAAGAAGATGGTATATGTTTGTGCATATATATATTGAGTATTTTACAGACTGCACCTGTCCCATAAGGGACATAGGTACTACCACAGGTGCGAATTTGCGATTCTACATCCATGGATCCAAACTGCGTTTGAAGACAGCTAGGGAAGAATTCTAATTAACATGAATAGGAAGCCTGTTCCAAAGAAGGGGTGATCTCTGTGACACATCTATCTCTCCAGCAGGTTTTGTTTGAGACACCGACTAGATTTAGATCCCTAGATTAGGTGAACCTCGTGATTTTTGTCTTGCGGATATGTAGCAGCTCCATCAGTGCTGGATTTGCGACTGCCCTGCAGGTTAGTCATAAGTCACCTCTTACTAGACAGTAGCAGACAGAGTAAAGGGATAGGGTGTTTAGAATATCCACATAGGACATGTTGTTAACACCCTGTATTTTCTTTGTGAGGAACCTCTGGGGTCACTCCAGCTGCAAGTGCCTACTCAAGTATATGCCAAATAGTGCACTGTACTCCAATGGTCTAATAAGGGTTGAATAGACTGAAACAGTAGCTTCCTTGAACCTGGATACCGTACCTTTACTTATAACCTGTGCCATGTAGAACTTCCTCACCACTGTGGACAAATGTCTGTCAAAGTTCAGGCTAATACCTATCTACTCTAAGTCCACTTTTAGGGGTGTGCTATTAATGCTGTAATTTGCAGGGGTCTTTGGCTTCCCAAAGGGTATGAGGATATATTTTTTCACATTTAGGTTTAGGCCATGGCTCTGGCACCAATCATCTGTCTGATTTAGACCCTCCTAAGGGTATCTGTATCATTAGGGGCTTCAATGACTGCCCCCAGCTTGCATTCGTCGGCAAACTTTGTCATCCAGAGGCCTTTAACATTAGGTTTGACTTCATACAAGTATATTCTGAACAGCAGTAGTTCCGAGACTGAGCCCTGTGGCACACCACTAGTAACTGGCATCTTGCCGGATCTGGATTCACCCACTTAAACCACAAGGGCCCCATCTGTGAGTTAACTGGCTATCAATCTGGTGATGTATGGATTTATGTCCAGTTTTGTGAGTTTACTTCACACCAGAGGGTGGAATCATGTCAAATGCCTTGGCCAGGTCAATGTAGGCAGTTTTATCCTCATTGACAGCCCTAGTGACATTTTCGAAGTCGTCCGCCAGATTCAGTAGGCATGACCTGCACTTAACAAGACCGAACTGGGTTGGGTCCAATGTCTGGAGGTTTCCTGTGTCATTATTTATCAGGTCCATGATTATTCTTTCTGTTGCCTTACACACAAGACTAGCCAAACTTGTGGGTCTGTAACTACCCGGGTCAGTTGATGGTACCTTTGTGCAGAGGGATGACTGCTGCTGTCCTCTACTCTATAGGACTAAACCAGTCCAGAGGTTGTGGTTAAACAGAGATCCCAATTGCCTGACAGGTCCTAATTCAAGCTGTTTAGGAGGTAACCTGCTATATCACTGGCCCTCAATGAAGCCATGTTTTTAGCTTTAGAGAGCGCAGTGACAACCTGTTCTTTAGTGATAACTGGTGAGGGAATGGTGAAGGGTATTTCTTGAGGAAGAACCGGAGTAATGTGAAGGTGAAATCTGAGATGCATTTAATCAGCCAGCAGATTTGTTATATCTTCTGGTTCAGTAGAGATGATGCTGTCCACAACTAATTCTTCATATTGTTGGGTGTTGCCCTTAAAACTGTGGACAAAACTGGAAAATGCTTTATGGTTATCCTTAGCTTTGGGGGCTATTTTTGCCTCAAAGTCTGCTTTCATAGTCTTGAGTAGTTTCCCAATTTGACTGTTTAGATTAATGAGGGACTTTTGTTCTGTTGTGCATATTCCCTCTTACTTCGACAGAATTTTTTTTCTTTTGTTGTACAATCTATTAACACCAGGGGTCCACTAGAATGGCTTGTTTTTGCAGTTTGATTTGGGCTTATTTTTCAGTCCAGTACTGCCGTTTCTATGCAGTTTACTTATACAGTCATACAGGATTTTTGTCTACATCTCTGCATATACTTCTGTGTTTTCTGGGTTTGGGGGAACTTGGAAACTAGCTATGCAGTCACTTAATAGGAGGAAGTTTGCTTTAGAAAAGTTCTTAAAGTTTTTTGAGTTAAGTCAGGCATAGGTCTAATTTTACCTTTACTTCAAGGGAGACTGCTTTAGGATCTGATCTTACCAGTGAAAACATCACACTTGGGGGGGGGGGGGTGCTGTGCTCACCCATATTTGTGAGTACCACACTTACGATATATATACCCCTAGTGGGAGTGCAGACCAGCTGTTCTACAGCATTTGAGTCTACAAAGTCCTGAAATCTTTGGGCCTACATGTTCACACCCGTGTATGCCTCTCAGTTAATGGAGGGATACTTAAAATCTCCCATGAGAATGGTACTGAGCTGGATGGCGAGTGATTTTAGTAACTTCGGGTATGATGCATGGGTTTCCTGGTTCACGGTAGGGGACATGTAGCTAGCAAGAATATGGTAATGGATTTTTTTGCCAGCATAGGATTTCCTAGTGCTAGACCTCCTGGCATCCCTCAGCACATCAACCACCTGTTGGGAAAGGGAAGGAGTCATACAATGAGCCATGCTGCCAAATGGAGAGACTGAAGATGAGGATGTAGAAAGTTCCCCCTTTCCTGAGCCAAAGGATATGGCTTCAGAGGAAGATGCCAAGGAGGAAGATGGGAGAGACTGCGAAGCAATGGATACCAATGCTGCCTGGGCCAGCCCGGAGCTATGAGAATAGTCCTTGGACGTTCGTCCCTGATCTTCACTAATACTCTGGGAAGAAGAGGAGGGAAGGAGTACAGAGATAGCAATGTCCAAGGGAAAGAAAGAGCATCTACTTTCCAGGCTCTGCTGTGCTGCTGTCTGGTGCAAGTGAGGTAGCAGATGGTTGTCAGGGGAGGGGAAAAGATCCAACTGAGGAGTGCCCCAACGTTGAATGATGCTGTAAAAGACTTCTCTGTTCAGCTGTCACTCGTGAGGATGCATGGTTTGCCTGCTCAACTAGTCTGCCAAAGCATTGAGCCTTCCTGGAAGAAACTGAGCTAGAAGATGCAGGTCCAAGGATGCTGCCATTGACCAAAGATTCATGCTTTGCCTGCACAGGGGGTAAGAGTGAGTCCCTCCCTGCTTGTTGATATACCACATGACCGTAGTGTTGTCTGTCCTGACAAGCAGGGTCCCTGGAGAAAGAAGATGCTTGAAAGCTAGAAAGGCCTGCTGAACTGCAGTCAACTCTTAGATTTATGTGCAGGTGCATCTGCTGGGCGTTCCAACGTCCCTGTATGCATTTGCCATCCGGGTGTGCTCCCCAGGTGTAGTCTGATGTGTCTGTAATCAGAACTTGAGTGGCAAGAGGTGACCGAAAAGCCATGCCTTTGTTTTGTAAATAGGCTGTTGCCCACCATAGAAACTCCATCTGCAGAGATGGAAGCAGAGGAATCAAAACATCCAGGTCCTCTGAGTGTTGACACCAAATATTCTTGAGGTACCATTGCAATTTCCTCATATGCAGTCTTGCATACGGAATCATGAGAATACAAGATGCCATGAATCCCAGAGTTTGCAGGTACTTCCTTGCAGGGAGCTGGGACAGGCTTGCCAAGTCCTTGAAGTAAAATGAAAGATTAGTCTGCTTCTCCTGGGTGAGCTATATTATCTGGGCGGCTGTGTTCAGACTCGCTCCCAGGAATGTTATCTCCTTGGATGGTACCATTTTCGATTTTTTCCACATTGAGAGTGTAACCCAGGGAAGAGAGAAGAGTCTTTACGAATTCCAGATCCTTTAACAGTTGTTCTTGAGAACTTGCTTGAATCAGACAGTCATCCAAGTATGGGTAAATCTGAATTTTCTTCTGTCTGCAAAAAGCAATGACTGGGGCCAGGCACTTTGTGAAGACTCTGGGAGCAGTAGACAAGTCAAAGGGGAGCGCAGAGAAATAGAAGTTATGTCCTTACCATAACGTTCCATGTGGAGTGTTCATCTCGCCTTTGTTCTTACACATGGGTTTCGGAGCCGATCCTCGGCTCCAAGTCAGTCGCTTGGCAAAGCTCTGCATCGAGAAGAAGCTCGAGACCAACCTGTCTCCCACAATTCCCCTCTGCCTTTACCTCAGATCTAGTTTGCAAACAAAACCAGATTCCAACGGGAATGAAACATACAACATACATGCGAAGGCATAACTGAAAAACAGCCGTAACAACTGAGAGAAACAGAAGCGGGAGAATCAAACCAGACACCTAAACTGGACGTTCTTCCTGAGGGTGGGAGGGTGGGAATGTAAGAACAAAGGCGAGATGAACACTCCACATGGAACGTTATGGTAAGGACATAACTTCTATATGTGAGAGTGTTCAATCTCGCCGTTTGTTCTTACACATGGGCAGCGTCCTTAGCTCCGTGATCCTGAGAAACTCACAGAAGAACGTTCCTGAGCACAGTGGAACCAAAGGTTGCCCTGTCCCTGGAAACCCTATCCACTTTGTAATGAGTAATGAATGTATGTGGTTTAGACCAAGTGGCGGCCGCACAAATAGTGTCCAACGGTAGGCGGGCCGCATGAGCCAGGGATGTAGATATTGATCTAGTAGAATGTCCTTTCGGTTTGACGGGTAAACTCTGCTCAGAAGCAGTATAAACAAAAATAATACAATCGGATAGCCATTTGGAAAGGGTTCGCTTCGTCACTGCCATGCCCTTTCTGCTGTCCGCAAAAGCTATAAAGAGTTGATCTGTCTTTCTGTGATCCTTTGTTCTATCCAAGTAAAATCTGAGTTGTCTATGAACATCCAACTTGTGTAACATATATTCCAACTTATTGGAATGGTTCTTGAAAAATGTGGGGAGCTCAATGGACTGATTAATGTTATTGACAGAACAAACCTTGGGAAGAAAGGACGGATTAGTGCGAAGAGATACCCTATCAGGGTGAAAGATCAAATATGGGTGTTTAATGGAAAGAGCTTGAAGTCCTGATACCCGTCTGGCTGACGTGATAGCTACCAGAAAGAGGGTTTTCCATGACAAAAACTTCAAAGAACAGGAAGAGGCTGGTTCAAAGGGTGGTAGCATTAGCTGTGATAATAGGAGGTTCAGATTCCATGGTGGTGTAGGAATCCTGACTGGTGGCCTGATATGGAAAGACCCTTTTAGAAATGCCTTACAAAGCCTATGAGCCATAATAGGCGCCCCATTTTCTCCCACATGAAAGTTTGAAATGGCAGCCAAATGAACCCTCAAAGTGGCAGGAGAAGCTCCTTGGTGAAATAGTACGGATAGAAACTCCAAGACTTTGTTCAGTGGGGCTATTAAGGGATCCAAATGTTGCGTAGTTGCCCAGTGTACAAAGCGCTTCCACTTACTAGTGTAAGTTTTTGTAGTGGAAGCTTTATGAGAAGCCACTAGAATATTTTGAACCGCAGGAGAAAGAAGATCAGACCTGGCTAAGAAGGGAAGCGGAGCAGCCAAGCTGCTAGTCTGAGGGAAAGAAGCGACGGGTGAGGAGCCCCTGACGAGTGGGTCAGTAGATCCGGCTCCGGGTCCAGGATCCAGGGTTCCTGTATTTGGTGTGCTTGAAGAAAGGGAAACCAAATTTGACAAGGCCAGAATGGGGCAATGAGGATTATTGTCCTCTCCAGGTTGTTGGCTTTCTGTAGAAATTTTGGAATCAGAGGAATAGGAGGGAAGGCGTACAGGAGACCCGGGGGCCAATCGTGAATCAGAGCGCCCCTGGGGACTTCCCCTGGAGGGGGTAATAGGGCAAAGTAGCTTCTGCATTTGGCGTTCATTGGAGACGCAAACAGATCGCAGCAAGGCTGGCCCCACTTGCGAAATATCATGTCCGCAATTGTTCGTTTGAGGGACCACTCGTGAGGTAACAGGATGGCTCTGCTCAACCTGTCCGCTATGACGTTGGATAACCCCGGGATGTGCGTTGCTATCAGAAAGCGACCCGTGGACTCTGCCCATTGCCAAATTCTCATGGCCTCTCTGCATAATTGATAAGATTTAGTTCCTCCTTGTTTGTTTATGTACCAGACTACGGACATGTTGTCCGACTGAACTGCAATGGTCCCTAGAGGTAGAAGGGGAGAAAAGTGTTGCAACGCTAGAAACACTGCCCTCATCTCCAGAACATTGATGTGCAGATTGTACTCTAGATTGGTCCATTCTCCTTGGACTGTCTGTCCCTGAAAGATGCCCCCCCACCCTATCAGGGAAGCGTCCATGGTCACCGTAGCTGTCGGAGTGGGTAGCACAAATGGCCGGCCGCCTGAGAGATTGCAAGTCTGAAGCCACCAAGACAGGTGCGATTTGCAGATGTTCATGATGTGAATTTCGTGTGTCAGAGGTAACTGTTGGAATGACCATTGTGCAAATAGCAGCCATTGAAGGACTCTCATGTGCAGTCTTCCCAAGGGTATCGCAATGAGGGAAGCTGCCATGAGACCCAAAACTTTCAGAACCAGTTTTGCCAGGGATTTTTTGGACAACAGGAGAAAAGATATATGATTTTGTAGAGAGGCTATTCTTTCTGGAGGAAGCCTTAGAATCAAGCAACGAGTATCCAATTCTGCTCCTATGAATGAGATATGCTGTGATGGCTGTAATACAGATTTTTCGAAATTTACGGAAATTCCGAGATGAACACAGAGTTCCAGTGTGTAATCCCTGGCCTGAATCAGTCGACGCTCGGTGGCGGCAGTAAGGAGCCAGTCGTCCAGATACGGAAACACCTGGAATCCTAGGCGTCTCAAGAGAGACGCTACCACTGCCATACATTTGGTGAAGACCCTGGGGGCTGAGGTCAGACCAAAGGGCAGGGCTCGAAACTGAAAGTGACTGGCTCCCAGCCGGAAGCGCAAGTGATCCCTGGACGCTCTGGCCATTTTGATGTGGTAGTACGCGTCCTTTAGATCTATTGAGCACATCCAGTCGTCCTTCTGTAAGAATGGAAGGATCGATTGAAGCGTGACCATCCAGAACTTTTCTTTCTTGACGAAAGTATTGAGCTTGCTTAGGTCCAGAATTGGCCTCCAGTCCCTGTCTTTTTTGGAACTAAAAAGAACCTTGAGTAAGTTCCGAATCCTCTTTGGTCCGCCGGGACTGGTTGGATGACTCTTTTTTTCTAGCAGCTTTGAAATTTCTATAGCTGCAGGATCTCGCAGATGGGGCGGTACATCTGGTAGTCTTTTCTGCGGTAATGGGGGAAATAGAAATGGAATTCTGTAACCTCTGGTAATAATGCTTTTTACCCATTTGTCTGAGGTAAGACTTTGCCAGGCCTGAGGGTATAAAGCTAAGTGACCCCCGACTGCCTCCAGAGCAGGACAGTCGGGCCTCCCCCTTCAGGAGTGCTGGAAATGTTTCCCAGGGAGCGTATCCCTGTCACCTTGGTTTTGCGGACCCCCTCTGCCACCAGGGTGACGTCTTCCACCTCTGCCCCCCTCTCTGCCTCTGGAGGGGGCATCACCCTGTGTGCCTGGGAAAGAGCCTTGGGGTTTTCGAAACCACATTTTTCCACCTCATTGCCCTTTGGGGTATGGTCTGGATGGGGTGGAAAAACGGACTCAGACAGCAGACAGAGTCTTTCCCTCTTGCTCACACCAGGTAAGGGTCTCCTTTACTTTGGGGCCAAAGAGTGGCACCGTCAAATGGGCGTAAGTATAGGAAGACTTGAAGGCTTCCGCAAAGGAACATAAGCGCATCCAGGATTGCCTACGAAGGGCAATCGCTGAAGCCGCAGCCCTACTCGACCCTTCGGCTGCATATGAAATGAGCCTCATGGACGAGTTCACAATTGATGTAAGGGTATTGAGTTGTGCTGTAACTTTCTCCGAGTCAGCAGCATCTGTAGTACCCTGGAGGGTATCTCCCAACTCTTTGATTAGATCCCTCTGTAAACATGTGAAATGCGTCAAATAGTTCAACGATCGCATGGAAAAAGCCGCTGAACTAAAAATGCGCTTCCCATAACTGTCCATAGTCCTAAAATCTCTGTTAGGCGGATGGACAGATGAGGAAGATTCAGACATTTCCTTTTTAGTGGCAGCTGCCACCACCATAGCGTCCACTGGAACTCCTTTTGTGAGATATGTCTTGTCTTGAGGGGCCGTAATATATTTATTAGGCTTTCTAGGGACTGGCTCCACCGTGTCAGGTGTCTCCCACGCCCTTCGAGCAATTAATTCCATAAACTCATCGAAGGGCGGAGTGACCCAGGAGGAAGAAGGGCGAGCACCGAATGCCTTCGGCAAGACTGACTCATCCTCAGAAGGGGGTAGGGCCTGCCAATCACCTCTCTGCTTCAGGATCTCCAGGATGTCTGAAAAGGAGACATCCTCTGAGGGTGATTTCGGTGACCCTTCTGACTCATCTAAGTCAGTGTCCGATGTTAAGGATTCTTGTGGAGAATCCAAGTGTCTCCTCTTACACAATCTTTTCCTCGGAACTTCCTCGGGGGGGGGGCATCCGATGAAGCCTCCGAGGAAGAGGGGGCTCCCTCTGGAAGCGGCTGAGACACCGGTGCTCGACGCTTTGAAGTAGCCGTGGGTGCAGAGGAGGATAATGGGCCTTTATGGAAAGGAGAAGCTGTCTCTGCTGAAGTGGTTGTCTGAGTCGACAAAACCTTCCTCATGAGGTCGAAGGCCCCCGGGTCCCGAGTCGAAGAATCCCTCGGTTCCGAAGAAAGCGGAGGGATCCCCGAGACGGGGACCGAGGGCATCGACGCCGAGGACGGAGCCGAGTCGATCCGTGCCGAGGCACCGAGAGGGAGAGTCGGAACCGAAACATCGGTCCAACTCTCGGTCCCCGGGCCAAGGATAGATAGTCGGCTCCGCGATTCCGGTAATGGATCCGTCAGAGTCGAGGTGAACGGTGCCGACCGAGAAAAAGGCGGCTCCGGCACTGAGGGCTCCGGCACCGAGGGCTCCACGATCATCAGTTCAGCCTCTCCCGGCTCCGAAGGCTGAATAGGCCTCGGAGGAGGAACAGATGGAGATGAGGGAAGGCCTTCGAGTCTCGACACCAAATGGGAAGAGACTGAGATGAGTTTGGACAAGGCCGTATTCTCCATTAACTTCTGCACCACACGGTCTACATCGGTGTCAGAGAGGGGTCTAGAAGAACGCGTCGAAGGAATCGAAGACGGAGCCAACCTCAAGAGCACAGGAGGTGGAAGCTCCGTCACTGGTTCCAATACTCGAGGCTCAGTAACAGACAGAAGTTCAACACTCGGCCCCGAGGTCTGTGGAACAGGTGAGCGAACTTTAAATGAAGAGCTCGGAGCCGATGACATGGGCTCCGATGTCTTCGATTCCTTCGAGGATTTAGATGTCTGGTCCGATGCATCAAGAGCCTCTTGAAATGCAGGCTTCAAAAGGCCTCTGTCCATGAGTTTCCTGCGCCTATCTGTCATGACCCTTCCACTGAAAGAATGACAAATGGAGCAGTCTTCTTGTAGATGGAGAGGGCCAAGACAGTAGACGCAGGAACTATGGTTGTCTGCGACAGACATTTTCTGTCCACATTGGCACCGTTTGAAGCCAGACTTCACTTTCTCAGACATAATGATAATAATACAATAACAGTCAAATCCAGTAAGGTTATACAAGTCTACACAGTCTTGAACAGACAGTAACAGCCAACAATAATGTCAAAACAAATCCAGTAGTTTGTCAAATCCAGCAATAGTTTAGAAGTTAGTGGGTGGGGTAGGCCCCGAGGGAACTAACTATATATATATAAAAAAATATATACGTATAAGAATAGAAACCCTCGACTCACTACACACACACACACACACACACACACACACACACACACACACACACACACACACACACACACACACAAGACTTTAAGGTGAACTAGGAAAAAAAATTATCTAAGAATCTCAGACAAAAAAGCAATCTTATCTGTCAGGTGGTCCGAGCTCATCAAAAATGATGCGAACGTTGCAGCGGCAAACTAGATCTGAGGTAAAGGCAGAGGGGAATTGTGGGAGACAGGTTGGTCTCGAGCTTCTTCTCGATGCAGAGCTTTGCCAAGCGGCCGACTCGGAGCCGAGGATCGGCTCCGAAACCCATGTGTAAGAACAAATGGCGAGATTGAACACTCTCACATTTGGTAATGTTGTTCGCCCACTCTGAAATGAAGGTACTGCCTGAAACTTTCCCTGATAGGAATGTGCAGATAAGCCTCTTTGAGATCCAAGGTTATCAGCCAGGAACCCTTTTCTAGAAGTGGTAGCAACTGATGTAGAGTGAGCATTTTGAACTTTGGAATTACTAGAAAAGAGTTCAGAATTGAAAGATCCAGGATAGGATTCCAGGTGCCTTCTTTTTTGGAACTAGGAAAAGCTTGGAATAAAAACCCTAGCCTACCTGCAGAGCAGAGACTGAGTCTATTACTCCCAGATGAGACAGAGACAAAATTTGTTTTTCCACTTCTGCCCTTTGGTTTGCAGGAACGTCCGGGAATCCCTTGGGAGCTGGAAAGGTGCGGAAAGAAAACTTGTGCCCTAGGGACAACGTTCTGAGCACCCATTTGTCGTCTGTGATAGTGGCCCAGACTTCTGCAAAAAGAGTCAACCTTCCCCCTAAAGGACTCTCTGGCAAGCAAGAACAGGCAGAAGTTGTAAAAAGTAATTGAGAGTGTTTTGATTCAGATGCAGGCTTGGAGTTTCCCCCTTTAGAAGTGGAAGCCTGCCAACACCTAGACCTTTGAGAGGTAGCCCCCTGTGTCCCTTAGAAGATTTGTAACCTCTAGTCCTGGAATGGTTCTGTCTGCTGGTATCAGGAAAGGTCCAACTCTTGGAAGGGTAACTGTTGCTAAAGCGAGGGGAATGAACTTGCAGAAAATCCTTAACAGTTTGCATGGACTTGGTCTTATCCTCCATCTTCTTCATTACCTCTCCTACTTTCCTGCGAAAAAGACTGCCTTTATGCAAAGGTACATCCAAAAGCTTAGCCTTGACAAGTTCTGGAAGAGGCTGTTCTCTGAGCTAAGCATGCCTTCTAATAATGGATCCAGTAGCCGTAACCCTGCTGAAGGCCTCAAGGATGTCAAAACCACAATGCAAATGCTTATTGACCAGACCGGCTGAATTCAGTAAATCCTGCATGTCTTTACTCTCTGCCAAAAGAGGTACATTTGCTATCCTAGACTTAATAGCCTCCAAGGTGTGTTGCTGGTACTTCAGCATATGAAACAAACAACTGGTAGCCCTAATAGCTAGGGTGGCAGAGGTATAAACCTTCTTGCCCCACCTATGTAGGTTCCTAGACTCCCTGTCAGAGGGAACAGGATTCCTGGTAACAGTGGCCTTAACTCCTTTGGGGCCCTGAGAAATAACCTCTGGATCCGCCAACGGATTCCTGAAAAGAAACAGATGAGAATCAGGGACTCTGTAGTACCTGTCAGGTTTCCTGGGAGCAGGAGGAACCAAATTTGGAGAGAAGGAATTTTCCAGAAAATCATCATCAAAAACTTCCAACACAGGGTGGGTAGCAAGAGGCCTATGCTGAGGTAAATCCAGAAACCCCCTAATCAGTTTCTTGGATTGGGGATAATCCTGACTTTACCATTTAAAATGTTCCCTGAGGGTATTTAAAGTATCACCAAAAAAAAAATCCTCTGGAGGAGAGGCCGAAGTGATGGACTCCTCTGCACCTGAATCCTCAAAAGGAAAAAAAGCCTGAGAAAATTCCTCTTCTTCAGCAAAAATGCTGGAAGAATCAGAACCTAAGCAGGACAAAGCCTTAGGGGAAACATCCCTACTCCTTTTAGAAGGAGGAGTCTGAGAACCCCTAATAAGAGTCAAGAAATCATTAGCCATTTTAACCATTTGGGATTGAGGGGAACGAGAAGAAGCTGGAGCCTGCCTTTTCAAAGGCTTGCGAATGGAAGACTTACTTGCAAGCCTGAAGGATTCGGGAGGCCTGGCAACCGCAGAAGTTGTAGCAGAGGTTGAAGGAAGAAGTTTGCTGTCAGAACGCAAAACGGAGGCCTCGGACACTGGAGTCAGCTTAGCAGCTCCGGCTCCAGCAGAAGAGACGACTGGTGACAGGTCGAAAGGCAAAATGGAGGCTGAAGGCCTAAGGGACTCTGACTCAATCAAGGCCTGCAGCTGTACATCAGCAGACTGCAAAGGCATCTCACTGGCTACCGTCTGATTAACGACCAACTTAACCTCATTCAAGGACTTGGCTTTCTGACTCGCGGTCCTTATCCTTACGTTTCTTCGGAACATCCAAAGCCTGAAGACCGGCGGACGCCATATCATTGAACATAGGCCAAACTCCAAAATGCCTAGCCAAAATCTTAGCCCAACGACGGATAGTATGTGGATTAAAGGAAGCACAAAGATCACACTTGGGAACATCGTGGTCAAGGCCTAAACAAATAATGCAATAGGAATGAAAATCTCTATGGGGAGTCTGCTTTCCACAGGTAAGGCAATTAACTTTTTCTGACATTCGTTAAGGCAAGAAAAAAGGATACCCAAAGGGGTACTTAGCTGTAGTAGACTTCAACTCTTGTAGTCGGACACCAACAAAGGTAAACTGATGACCGGGACTCGGGCATGAAAAGCTCCTGCTTCTGGTTCTGGTTCCGCGGCAAGGAAGGCTGAGGAAGTGACGTCAGCTGCCTCCTTTTGTATCGGATGCCCTGACGTCCTTTACAAGCGAAGGCATTTTTACTTACCTTTGGTATTCTGGCTGACTGAGGGCTACCAGGAGCCAGATAACCCATTTGTTAGGACTGCAACAGTGAAACACGATGAACATCCTAAACAGACATGCAGTGACCCAAAAGGACAAAAAGTACAGTTTTGTACCTACCATAAATGTAGATGTCCGATAGACATGCAACTGCAGTCATAACATGTGGGTTGTCCTGCCTCAGGCAGCCCTCGGTCGGCCGGATTCCAAAGTCTGGGTCCGACGTCGGCTGATGTCGCATTTCTCTCCGACGTCAGAGCGGGTGGAGTACATAAGCATCAGCCGACGCCATTTTCTTCAGTGTTTCTTGCCCCAGATGCCAGGTGCCCTCCAAGGAAGGCTGTAATCAAATTGGAAGACAAAACAGGATTCCAGACAAATAAATGAGCAATAAAACAAATACACCATAACAGATATCCCCAGCTAAGAGAAACAGGGATAGGAGTGGACCCTAGGCATAGAGGGGTATGGAGGGAGGGAAAATCCGACTGCAGTTGCATGTCTATCGGACATCTACATTTATGGTAGGTACAAAACTGTACTATGTCCTTCAAGAATGCAACTGCAGTCATAACATGTGGGTAGAATACCATAGCTTAGCTGGGGGAGGAGGAATGCTCTAGGAAAAGGATGGTGTGGCAATCAAACCCTGCAGGACTGCCGAAGCAAAGCCTGCTCTGGATCTGGAGTATAGAGGGAGATTGTAGTGTTTGGAGAATGTATGCACGGAGCTCCATGTAGCAGCTTCTAGAATGTCCTTAGTAGGCACCCCTCTTAAGAATGCTGTAGAGGTGGCTGTAGCTCTGGTGGAATGTGGTCTGACATTGGCTGGAACAGTCTTTCCATGAAAGGAATAACAGAATCTGATGCAATGTCCAATCCATTTTGAAATAGTCTGTTTTGAAATTGCTTTTCCTTGGACTGCAGGGGCGTAAACTACAAAAAGTTGTTCAGACTTCCTACTGGCCTTGGTTCTGTCCAGGTAGTATCGAAGTTGTCTGTGAATGTCCAAGGTATGTAATAGTCTTTCCCCCTTATTCTCAGGATTGGGGAAGAAAGCAGGCAGATGAATAGCTTGATTTAAAGAAACCCTAGATACCACCTTTGGCATAAAAGTAGGGTTGGTCCTTAATGAAACCCTGTCACTGTGAAAAATTATGAACGGTGGTATTGCCATTAGGGCCTGTAGTTCCGAAACCCTTCTTGCTGAGGTAATTGCCAACAGGAAAGCTGTCTTCCATGAGAGAAATTGCAAGTCAACTGAAGCTGCTGGCTCAAATGGAGGTAGAGTCAGTTTTTCAAGGACAAAACTGAGGTCCTAGGCTGGCACTGGGGGCCTTTCTTGGTGGCTTAATGTTCTTGATTCCCCTGAGAAATTGCCTTAGCAAAGGGTGTGAAAAGACAGGAGGATCAGTGTTATATCTAGCTGAAATAGCGGATGCATGTATCTTTATGGAAGAATATGAGAGGCCGTTATTTAGCATATCTGCCAAATATTCCAAGATGAGTGGAATGTTCAACAATGATGCATCATGTCCCTTGCTGGTATTCCAATTGCTGAATCTCTTCCATTTTGCTAAGTAAACCTTTCTGGTGGATGGTCTTCGAGCCTCTGTTAGTATCTGCTGAACTTCCTTGGAGAGAGATAGGTTGTGGTTATTTATGGGATCTCCCAGGCTGTTAGCTGCAGTGTCTGAAGGTTTGGATGCACTGTTTTGAAATTGTGTTGAGTCAAAAGTAGAGGCCATTGGGGAAGGGCCCACCTCCTGGTGTGACATATGCTCCGTAGTAGTGGGTACCAGTGTTGTCTTGGCCAGTCCGGAGCTATTATGATTCCCTTGGGTCTCTCTGCTTTGATCTTTAGTAATACTGAGGTCATCAGTGGCAGAGGTGGGAATGCATAGATTGTTAGGAAGTTCCAGTTGAATGAGAGAGCATCTATTTTCCAAGCTTTTGGATGGTATGTCCTTGTGCAGAATTTTTGTAGATGATGGTTGAGGTGAGAGGCAAATAGGTCTACTTCTGGCCTGCCCCACGTCGAAGTGAGTTGTGCGAAGATCTTCGGATGTAACCTCCACTCGTGTGGATCTGTGAAATTCCTGCTTAGGCTGTCCGCCAACACATTGTCTTTGCCTGGAACAAACTGGGATTGTAACTGGATGTTTAGGCTCAGTGATTTTTCCCAAAGATGCATTGTCAGTCTGCAAAGGGGGTAAGAGTGGGTGCCCCCTTGCTTGTTTATATACCACATCACAGTGGTGTTGTCTGTCCATATCAGTAAATGGCCTTGCTGAATTTGGTGTTGAAAGGCCTCGATGGCATGCATTACTGCCAGCATTTCCTTTTGGTTTATATGCAGATGTGTTTCCTTTGGAGACCATTGTCCCTGTATACACCTGCCTTCCATGTGCGCCCCCCATCCAAGGTCTGAGGCGTCTGTGGTCATGGTCTGTGTTATCTGTGGCTTCTTGAATGACATACCTGTGTTTGCCTGGCTCACCGAGGCCCACCATAGGAATTCCTTTTGTAGGCATGGAATGAGTGGTATGGTTGTCTCCAAGTTGTTGCTGTGCTGATACCAAATGCTTTTTAGGTACCATTGAAGCTTTCTCATGTGTAGTCTTGCTAATGGAACCAGGAGAATGCAGGATGCCATGTAACCCAGGGTGTGTAGGAATCTCCTTGCAGTCATCTGGGTGAGTTTTGCTAAACCTTTGAAGTAATGAGTTAACTTCTCTTGCTTGTCTTCTGTCAGGTAAGCCATTTGAGAGGCTGTGTCTAATTTGGCTCCTAAGAAGATTATTTGCTGGGATGGCTGCAGTCTTGACTTTTGGAAGTTGACTGTGTATCCCAGAGCTTGAAGTAATCGTATGACATAGTCCAAGTTTTTTGTCAACATCAATTTGTCGTCCGCTTGTATGAGGCAGTCGTCCAGGTACGGGTAAATTTGTATCCCCTGGAGCCTGCATTGAGCAATTACTGAAGCCAGGCATTTTGTGAATACTCTGGGCACAGTAGATAAGCCAAATGGCAATGCTGAGAATTGATAATGCTCTGGCCCTGCAAGAAATCTGAGGTGTCTTCTGCAGCTGTGTCTGATAGGGACATGCAGGTATGCCTCCTTGAGGTCCAGAGTAATCAGCCAAGACCCCTTGCCCAGCATGGGAAGGAGTTGCTGTAGAGTCAGCATTTTGAACTTTGGTACTATGAGAAAGGTGTTTAATGCGGACAAATCCAGTATTGGTCTCCATTGAGATTCTTTTCTTGGAACAAGGAACAGTCTTGAGTAAAACCCCTGGCTCTGTTCTTGTTGTGGAACTCTTTCTATTGCTTTCATCCGAGTCAGCAGAGAGATTTGCTTGATAGCCTCTGCCCTCTGGTTTTGTGGTAGGTTTGGCATGCCTTGTTTTCTTGGCAAGGTATGAAAATGGAACCTGTAGCCTCGGTCTATGTCCAAAATCCATTTGTCCTTTGTCAGTCTGTGCCAATTTTCTGCAAACAGAGATAATTTCCCACCCAAGGGAGCTTCTATTTGTTCCCTGGTAGGCGGAAGTAGAGGAAAGTCATTGAGATTGTGGCTGTGGGGCAGGTGAAACCCCTGCGTCACTTCTTTGGTTTCCTGGCTGCCATTGTCGTCCCCTGAAAGGACCTCTGTATTGGCCTCTCCCTCGGCCACGTCTGTTTTTACCCCTTTGAAACTTTTCTGGATTAGGAAAGGACCAGTTTTTTGAAGGCCAATTCCTGCTGAATCTGGGGGGTTGAACCTGGAGGAAATCTTTCACCGTCTGAACTGATTTTGCTTTTTCCTCGATGGTCTTTAACACATCCTTAGCATTAGCACCAAAAAGCTTGTTCTTTTCCAAAGGTGCATCCAGATGTTTTGCCTTTACATGATCTGGTAGAGGTTGATCTTTTAACCATGCATGTCTACGAATGACTGCCCCTGTCATAGCTGCCCTACATGAAGCTTCCAGTGCATCATATCCACAGTGCAGGAAGTGATTGCTTACTTGCTGAGTGTTATGTACAGCTTCCTGCAAAGCCTTCCTGTCTAAAGGATCAGGAGTGGCCAATGTTTTTTGTAAATCTTCTAACAGGAAATCCTGATAATGTAACATATGAAAAAGGCAATTCAAAGCTCTCATAGATAAGGTAGTGGATGTGTAAACCTTTTTGCTCCATCTCTCTAATGACCTAGCTTCCCTGTTAGAGGGCAATGGATTTTTAGAGGTGGAAGCTAAAACTCCTTTAGGCCCCTGTGAAATAGTTTCCAAATCAGCAGTATGGGCCCTGAATAAATGAGAATGAGTTTCTGGGGCCCTGTAATAACCTGTCTGGCTTGGCTGGAGCAGGAGGAAGAGAGTCAGGGGTAACACTAGAGTCAGAATATAAATCATCCAAAACATCAAGTACAGGAGGGATAGCTAAGGGCCTGTGCTGGGGCTTCTTAAGGAAAGTCCGAAGGCGTTTTCTGGAATCAGAATATTCCTGGCCTTGCCACTTGAAATGTTCCCTCATGGTATGCAGAACTTCCCCAAAAGAAATATCCTCAGGAGGGGAGGCAGAGGGGATGGAATCCTCTGCATCCGAGTCCTCATAGGTCTGGAAGAGCTCTTCCTGGCTATCAGAGTGGACAGAGCCCTCAGAATCTTCATCTGACGGAATAGGGTCAGAGGGTTCAACCCGGGGCCTTTTATCAGAAGGAGGCTGGGATCCTCTCTGAGGATGGGCCTGTGAACCTCTAATCATAGAAATTAAGTCAGCAGCCATAGACATAATTTGTGTCTCTGGAGTAGGCTGAGGTAAGGTTTTAGTAGTAAGATGTTTTGTTTTGCTGGCTGCCTTAGCCCTAGTGTAGGCCTTAATAGACATGGCCATAGTAGGGCTGGCAGCACCACGTTCAGGAGTGACCTGAAATACAGCAATGGTCTCGGGCATTTCCTCGGTTTCGGTATCCGGGGGAAAATCAATAACTGGCGTCGGAGTGATATCCGGAATCGGAGTCGTCGGTAATGCGGTGTCCTCGGTTCGGAGCGGTGGAAAGACCGTCTCAGAGGGAACCGGAGCACTCGCGATAGGTTTTGGCGTGGAGTCGGTGGTAGACGCGGGCCGAGGATGTTGGTCCCGGTCTTTTCGTTTCTTGGGAGTTTGCGATGTCGGAAGTTCCGACGGCATTGTGTAAGCAAATTTTTCGCCGAAAAAATCTTCAGCGAACTCCGCCCGGCGCCTGAGAGTGCGCTTGTTGAAGCGAGCACAGGCGACACAGGCCGAGACGTCGTGGTCTGGGCCAAGGCAAGGAAGACAGTAAGAGTGGAAATCCTTATGAGGTATTTGTTTACCACAAGAAAGACAATTGTTAACTTTTTGAGTAATTTCTGACATCGGCTGAGGCAAGAAAAGGTCCCCAACGGGGTACTTAGCTTTTTTGATAACTTCGGAATCGAAGAATACAGGAGCTGACCGACCGGCACTTGCGAACTGCTTCTGCTTCGGGCACCGCGCGGCAAGAAAGACTGAAGAAAATGGCGTCGGCTGATGCTTATGTACTCCAGCCGTTCTGACGTCGGAGAGAAATGCGACATCAGCCGACGTCGGACCCAGACTTTGGAATCCGGCCGACCGAGGGCTGCCTGAGGCAGGACAACCCACATGTTATGACTGCAGTTGCATTCTTGAAGGACATCGTCCCCAATGGGGTACTTATCTTTGAAAAGACAGCCGGTGCTTCAGGAACAGCTGACGTTCAACTGGCAGCAGAGATGTTCTTTGAAATGGTACTTGTAGACGTCACTTATAGCCCACATTCCCTTGGCCAATGTCAGATGTCCCACATAACTTGCAGTGACTAGAAGCATTTGTATACTGGTCGGACATTCGAGAAGCAAGAGAGGATAACCCAAGGGTTTGGAATACTGCAACATGAGAACAGAAGGACAATCAATCTGTCTTCAGAACATCCATTTATATAAAGGTGAGCATAAAAGCTAACATTTGGCTGCATGGTGGGATACTACTCCTACTTTTAGTCTGCTATAAAAGGAAATAGGTCATGGCATTAGCAGATACATCTACATTACAAGCTGACAACAGTTTAGAAAACTGAGCAGGCAGGTCTGATACCATTAAGGGTTACTCTGGCCAGCAGCAGTTACACTGTTAAGTGTTCATCTCCCACCTGAAGTCAAGCATAGAAATAAGGGAGATGAGAAAGATAACTGCATTCCAGAAGGGTTTGATAATAGTTATAAAAGCCTGGAACAATTTGTGGGTTTTATGAGGTGCAGTGGGGCTGAGAGCTCCAAGACATCCTCATATGGTCAAGTATTTTAGTACATACTGTAGAATGTTTAGATTTAAGTCCATGGAAGATAAGGGAGGGCTTGTAATTAAATATTACTTACCAAAATATTTTGCAGACCAATTGCTTTAAGCCATGGATTACAATGAAACATACATATGTGATGCATTTGCAATAGTGATCTATAATTATGCCCATGCAGCAGATATAAATTCTAAAGATCAATCAAGAGCAGCAAAAGAGAGAGAAAACTGAGATTTCCAGAATATTATTCAGGTAACACAGCTTTTAGACTTTGAATTTAAAAAAGGATACAAGACTGACTAATGCTCCTTGCAGAGGGATCCAGGTATTGGTCATCTGAAGGGACAAAAATAAGGGACAATTTATGACAGACTACTAAATCCTACATACAGCGTAACTGGAGGAAGACAAAGGAATGACTTTGATCATTACAGCAGTGGCTATATGACTGCAGTACAGCACTGGCAGAAATATGGAGGATGTTAAAAAAGGCATTCTTAATTTTATCAGAATAGTTGTTTGCCTTACAACCCGATGAATGGGGGATTTGATTGCTACCTCTATTCCCTGCCAGTGTAGAGATTGGATGTTTTCCCCATGCCCATGTACCACTTCCCAAAAACATGCTGGGTATCTTCACATCGAGGGCAGACTATACCGGATTTAAACCCACCCTCAGAGTTGAATTTGAGAGGTCTGTCAACAGAATGCACCCCTAAACAGGGTCAGAAGCAGCAATACAAGGTCCCTATCAGGGGTGTGTGTGTGTGTGTGTGTGTGTGTGTGTGTGTGTGTGTGTGTGTGTGTGTGTGTGTGTGTGAGAGAGAGAGAGAGTTAGAGTGAGACTGGAGTCATCACGTGGAACAACTGTTCTAGTTACCAATTAAGGTACACAGTATCCTCTAGACAGGAGAGGACAGACCCCAGGCTGCACACTGTGTCAGATATAGCCACTTGGTAAAGAAATTAGCTCCAAGTAATGGCAGTGTTAACTAATGTTGTCAATGGGGGGTATGGGTGTATGGTGGTGCCAAGTGGGTTGAGGACCCAATGTACGCCAGGGACCCATGTTAACTAAGGAAGGAATTTACATGCTCCCACTGGGCAGTCTTTGCCCACCATAAAGCCTAGCAGCCCTGTGTTGGTAAACTTCTGGCCAGCTAGCCTCCCAACTCTCACACCAAGTTACCCTGAGTGAAAATGGTTTGGTTATACAGCCAAGCAACCTGCAAAAAACTTAACCAAGGACAGTTGCACTGAATAAAGGGTCATTGACTAGATGTTGCTTGGAAGGATATTCTGTGTACCTGTGCAACAAAGGTTGCTTGGCCTGGGATCCAGAATCTATTACTCAGGGACATAGACTAGAAATGGTTGAGGAATGTTTGAGGGAGAATCTTCTGAAAACAGAAAGGGATGTCATAATCAATGATACTTAAGGCAATCAGACTTCAGTGTAAAGAAGGATCAGTCTTCATGACTTCAGTCTATGCTCCAGAGCATGTAAGGATCAGAGCACATTCAGATACAAGTTGCAGGACCTAGTCAACAAAGCAGGAAAAAATGAGTTGGTGTTGAAATGGGTGATCTGAATGCCCTTATCGGGGCAGAAAGAGCAATAATTTAGAGCAAGCCATTCAGGTCATCTCTTGGGCAAATTATGTAGCTGTGGGCAATATGTGGTTCACCAAGAGACTTACTAAATCATATAGAAAAGTGGAGACTTCCAGTAAGGTAATGGAGTAAGAAGTGCCTTCAGTCGTTCTAGGTTGGGAATTTGTTTTAAAAAACACTCCATTGCCTGCTGCGACACTTAAATGTGACAAAAATCTCTCGGCACCTATGTCATCTGGAAAGGGAAATCAATCCATAAAAAAAAGGCAGTACAGCAAATAAAAACCTTAGCCCATCAAGAGATGAATACAAAAAGTTAAGAAAAGCATGGTCGCAAGAGTGCAGGCTCAATGAACTCACTAGAGAAGACATATCAGATGTATACAGAGATTTAAATTAACTGGGTCTCTGCAAAACTATAATGCCTTGAACAACAAAAAACTCTAAGAAAAAGAGATGGTATTAAATCAGCATTCTGACAAAATCAAAACACTTCACAATGGGGAAAAGGAATCGAGAAAGAGACTGGCAAAGCAGGAATCAAAGAGTAAGGAGTTAGCACTGAAACTTGTAGGCTTGGAGGACAGAGCGAGGCATGAGAACCTCAAATTCATAAATGTTCTGGAAAATGCTGAGGGCAATGACTGCACAGCCTTTTTAATTAAAAATATCCACAACTGGACAGGTATCCCAAACACAACAAATAAAAATGGACAAAGCACACTGTGTGAACATCCTACATGTAGGAACCAAGAAACAACCTAGACTCATTTTTGTAAAGTTTCACTCAAATAAATTAAAGGAAGACATATTATCCAAGATGTGGTAAAAGGGTAAAACTTAAACTGAGGACAAAAGAATATTTGTTGATAATGACTATTAACACCATACCAGAACCAAACAAAATGTATTAATTCCAAGTCTTATTCAAGGCTTCTGTACCACATCTAAGAATATTTTACCCGCTTGGCACCAGTATTTATCTACATGCTTCATCTTCCTAGCAGGATCTGAAGATATAAAACCTATAGGCAATAACTCCCAGCAGAGTGCAAAGGAAGTTGCTGCAACCACACCAGTGGGAGAAGACTGAACAAGAATCAAGCAATGTCTTTCCTGAGTTTCAAACACAAGTTTCTGTTTAAAAGAAGCGCTATTCAACAGCATACAAAAAAAAAAAAAAAAGAAGGGATACACAGTGGTGGTGCTGCACTAGCGTTGTTGTCTCACAGTAAGACATTGCCCTGTTCAATTCTCAGCTAGAGCATCTTCTGTGTGGAGACATGCGTGAATGGGCGTACCTTCATTGAAGGTTGTGTGTCAGAGCTGAAAACTCAGCACGTAAAAGTCTACTGCCAATCATTAGCAGACCGGAGTTCCGCTGTGGCAACCCCTAACCGGGAAAAACCGAAAGACACAAACACAACAATGCAGTCATTAGAAATATATATTATCCACGAAGAAACAAATATTTGATCTTGTGCAAGTGACTCTCTCGAGGGACATGGGTGACCCCAGAAGATGCTGAAATTAACTTAAGTTGGTAAAGAAACATATACATAATGTGACAACAGCTTCAACTAATGATCCTTTAAGTAAGGTGGGTTCTATAGATTGTAAATTATTCAAGCAATGCTTGGTGTTTTAAGGAATGTATATTGCTGGCTTAAAGCTTTGAGATATAATGGCCAGGCGGTGCACCCACCATCTCCTCTCAACAATTCTTAACAAAGAAGTAGAATCCCCAGACTTAAAGTCTGGTTAGGATATTCTCGCACCAAACGACAATGAGACAATTCCATTCAGATAGCCTTACTATCACAAAACTGGTACATTTATTCTGTCCGTGTGGCTATAACTGAAACCCAAATGGCTGGAGAGAATCAAATGTCTACGTACAAACAGGGAATTGTTAACAGTAGGCGGAAGCTCTTGATGGAATATCTTCTTGGGGTGGGTAGCCTGCAATTATGCATCAGAAAATGGAAAATGCAAGATCACCAACTTTATATTACAGCACAAGATATGACTTTTCAATAATTATAGTAGGCAGTGGGCAAAAGTGCTTTATAATACAGTAAATACATACTTTCTCAGATAATCCAGACTAGAAGCATGGTAGACAATGAACATGGAATAGGAGGCGCTATCTTCATTGCCACATTAGAGCATATAGCTCTGTAAACACAAGTGGCAACAGAAAAGTGTCAAATTGTGAATATTTATTTATTGATTGACTGATTGTACTTTGTTTACTGGATGGTTCAACTGGGCACTCAGTCCCATATTCAACAGAGGCCCAGGGAGAACAGCTCCATTACAGCTACAAAAAATATAAACAATTTACAGGAAAAAAAAAAAAAAAAGGAAACCGTTTCTTAACAGTAGACATGGGGTTTTAGAATCATACAATGGGTAATGCAATTAAGACAGAGGTTAATACAATTTGATTTCTGTGGGAATGGTATGCAACAATAAATAGGATGTACTTACATATACAGCAGAAAACAAATTTCTTTAACAAAAGTTTATGGTTTTGTCTTTGGGGGGATACAAGGGAAGTTTAGAGAACTGTTGTTTTTAATTAAGCTTTTATATTTTGACACACACAAAAATGCAGACTATAAAGGCTCAGCATCAGAAAGAAAGAAATTAGTAAACAGGAAGGTATATGTATAAAAATAACTTCCATGTCCTACATAGAAACACTATTAAGCAACCCAAGTGATGTCACTGAATCTGAAAGAAACAGAGAAGATTTGCAGGTGGGGGCAAAAGATAAGGGTAACAAAAGAAATAGTAGGAACACTCACAAAAATGGCTGAAATCAAGACAATTTCCTGGAATGTCAGTGGTCTGCTACACGTGTATAAAAAACAAAAGGGTGCTATTCTATATACCTGAAAAATAAGAGAAACATAACAATGCTACAAAAAATAAATCTCTCAAGCAATGAACATCAAAGACTAATCAGGGAAAGCAGAATACATGGTTACTATGCAGGAAGAGGAGTGAGGAAGATGGGGGTACTGATACTTGTCCACAAGAGGCTGGGAATGCAAATTCAAGAGGAGTCGAGAGTTAATGCAGGTAGATACATAGCAATAAAAGAATAGTGGTTGGGATTGAACTTAACCTTAATGCCTGTTTATATGCCCCTAAAACCAATACACAAGAGTAAAGATACCGCCTGCGAGAAATAACTTTTAAAGCAACCCTAATTATGACAGGGGACTGGAACCTGTTGTGCAATACAGAAGACTTAACAGGAGAGGCCCGAGGAACCTGGAGGTTAGTAAAGAGGGAGTTTCTGGGAAAATATACCCAAAAATTCAATCGCCAGGATGTGGAAAATTTAAAAATATTAGAAAATGACTTCAGATATTTTTAAGGGAAGAATAAACGTTGAGGCAGACTAGACTGATACTATATAGCCAAATAGCATGTTAATTTGATTCACCAGTTAGATACATATCCAACAACTTTATCAGATCATGCTCCAATGTACTTCCAGAATACACTGGAGAAAATATTGGCACTTTTCCTACATACCTCTTTATAAACAAAAATGCTTCATGGACTGCTTGGACCATGTCCTTTGTCAGGAACTCCAAAAATTAGAAGGGGAAGATGAGAAGGTGATGACAGCTGGAAGAAATATAACACAGCTTAAAAATTAAGCTGGAAGCTAAAACCAAAGCAATATGGCAAGAAACTCACAATAAGTACCTTAAGGCACTAGAACTATAACCCTACAAACAGGAAAGGGAATATTAAAGATAGAAGACGGAAACCAAAAACTACAAGATACACAAGATGAACAATTGGCTAGATAGGGTCAATGAACATAAGGCAAAAGCCTTGAAGACTCTATTCTTTGAAGTGACCCCAAGAAATACAAAACTTGGGACTCAGCAGTTGAGACAACAAAACGTAGAAAGGCTAATAGTTAAAATTAGACACCCGGAAAGTGAGAAAAGAGAATCAATCCTGATAAAACACTAAAAATATTAAGACTATATTATGCTGAACTATATCAAAAAGATCCCAAGACTGAATCCTATGAAAACAGACAAAACATACCTAGCCAACCTGAATGTACCCCAGATAGGACCACAAGCAGATGACATTATTAAAGAAGATAACAGCAGACAAGATAAAATGAGCTATGCACCAAAGGAAAATAGGGAAAACACCAGGATCTGAAAGAATCCCTATACATATGTGTGGGTGGGACAGGAATCAATTTTGGTCAAAATCTGGGAGAAACATTAATGCAAGGAGCAAGAGTACCACGCCCTTGGTACACAGGCTATAGAGCGATAATCGTTTTAATTCCTAAAAAAAGGGGAAGACTAGACTAGCACTTTAAATGTGGGAAGAAACTGTGCAAAAAAATAATCCACAAAATAAGGAAACTGAAAATCACTACCTTAGAGAAAGACAGCAAGATACAAGCTATAAAAATGTTACAAGTTCCTCTTAACTTGTATGTAAAACCAGAATAATTCTTTATCCTGCCTGACAAAATATGGGATACACTCAAAAAGGAAGTAAAGCATTTTTTCTGGGATGGGAAGAGAAAGGGGGTAGTAGGATAAGGTAGTGTGTCAAAAGAAAAAAGGGGTCTTGCCAAGAGAGTTTTACACATATTAAAAAAGCAACCCAAATTAAGCTACCAGGGGGTTAATGAAGAATCGGGAATATCAAACAAAGTAGAAGACTATGCTATGGAGACAAGACCTATTAAGTAAGTAAGATAAATTAGTACTATGGAAAATTGAGAATAACAAAAAGCTAGGCTACGCCCAGAACTATCAGACCCACATCACAACACAGATATTCAAAAATAAGGATATTAAAATTTGGAAGAGCCTGATAACTTCCCATGGGACACAGGGTGCAAAAGGAGAACCAAAGGCAGACAGAAAATGTAGCCACAGTATGGAAACTGAAGACTAAAGACACAGTGTGTTGGGGACAAGATAATGCAGTGGCAAGAAGCAAGGGAAGTATTTAATGTAGCACAAACGGATTACTACACATGGGGCTTACAAGGCATCTTGAAGAGCACATTTATATAGGTCAAGGATATGCTCAACTCGAGCTGGTCAACTTAGAGAGGCTAGGCAAGATAAACCTAATCAATAAGGGTATAAAAGGCAAGGTATATAGAATTTTAAATGAAAGAGGTACAAGAAAGGCAACTAGGATGAGGCAAGATTGGAATGCAAGACTAAAACAATATACTCCTCAAGATTGGACTGAGATTTGTTTGGTCCCAAGGTAAGCCACCAAATCTAGAAAGCTTAGGATCTTTGCCTGGAAATGTCTACGTCAATATTTCTATGCTCCAGCAAGACTGCTGAGAAGGTTTCCCTCAGATAAAAAGGATTGTTGGAGATGCAATACCCAGGAAAAGCACACTCAGGATAATATAGTTTTTGTGAATGTGAGGGTCTACAAAAATATAAACAAGAGAGACAAAAATTAATTAGAATTATTACAAAAATACAGATGACTACACTCTCCCTAGATTCATGATGCTGTTAAGTTGGATGGGAAGCCCACACCCTAGAAGTAAGAGTTCCCCCGCCTCTCTATTGATTCTCCTATTGATAGTAGCCAAAAAGGCATTACTAAAAATGGAAAGCTACAGATACACCCAAAATGCCAGATATAATCACTATTGTACCAGAGCTTAGGGACAAGGAACTAATACATGGGGACAAACAAAGGAGGCACCTGATTAGTAAACGGAATAAATGTGGCGTCTGCTCATCACAGTCAGGATCCTGAGATGCTGAATAAAACAACCTAACAGGAATAATCATAACCAAGTGGAATAGGCTCCTGTAGACTTTTGCAGGGGTGGAATTTAGAAAAAGTACAGTTTTGTACCTACCATAAATGTAGATGCTCGAGTGCTAATACAGCTGCAGTCATAACAGATGGGTTCTCCTGCCGTCAGGCGGGTCCTTGGTCGGCCGAATTCCAAAGTCTAGGTCCGGCGTCGGTTGTCGACACTTCTTCCCTGACGGCAGTGCGACAGGGGTACAAAAGAACCAGCCGACGCCATTTTCTTCGGTTTTTCTTGCCCAGATGTCAGGTGCCCCCAGAAGGAAGGCAATACATAAATTTATGTAATAATGCAGTGCAATATAATCAAAAAACAGTAGTTGCAAGCAAATACACCATAAATGAATACCCCAATCTAGTTGTATGAGGAGGTGTTAGCCAATAGGCCTGTCCCAAGAGGGGAAGGAGGGAGGGAAACCTGGACTGCAGCTGTATTAGCACTCTAACATCTACATTTATGGTAGGTACAAAACTGTACTATGTTCATCGTGCATACAGCTGCAGTCATAACAGATGGGTAGAATCCCAAAGCTAAAAAAGGGGTGGTAGGCACTAGGTGGAACTAGGAGGAGCCAGGATGCCCTGCAAGACTGCAGTGGCAAAGCCTGCTCTAGTTTTGGAGTATAATGGTAGGTGGTAGTGCTTGGAGAAGGTATGCACAGAACTCCAAGTGGCTGCTTCCAAAATATCTTTGGTAGGAACTCCTCTGAGGAAAGCTGCAGAGGTAGCTTTGGCCCTTGTGGAGAGAGATCTGATGCCTGCAGGCACAGTTTTACCATGAAAAGAGTAACAAAAGCATATGCAGTGGGCTATCCATTTTGAGATTGTCTGTTTGGAAATTGGCTTCCCTTGAGCTCCTATAGCATAGGACACAAAGAGTTGTTCTGATTTTCTGAAAGACTTTGTTCTGTCCAAATAATAACGTAGCTGTCTGTGGATGTCCAAGGAATGTAGTAGTCTCTCCCCTTTGTTTTGAGGATTAGGGTAAAAAGTAGGTAAGTGAATAGCCTGATTCAAAGCTACCCTGGATACCACCTTTGGCATAAAGGATGGATTGGTTCGTAAGGAAACTCTGTCCTGATGGAAAATGATGAAAGGCTGCACAGACATGAGGGCTTGTAGTTCCGATACCCTGCGAGCTGAGGTGATAGCCATGATGCCTGCAGGCACAGTTTTACCATGAAAAGAGTAACAAAAGTGTATGCAGTGGGCTATCCATTTTGAGATTGTCCGTTTGGAAATTGGCTTCCCTTGAGCTCCTATAGCATAGGACACAAAGAGTTGTTCTGATTTTCTGAAAGGCTTTGTTCTGTCCAAATAATAACGTAGCTGTCTGTGGATGTCCAAGGAATGTAGTAGTCTCTCCCCTTTGTTTTGAGGATTAGGGTAAAAAGTAGGTAAGTGAATAGCCTGATTCAAAGCTACCCTGGATACCACCTTTGAAATAAAGGATGGATTGGTTCGTAAGGAAACTCTGTCCTGATGGAAAATGATGAAAGGCTGCACAGACATGAGGGCTTGTAGTTCCGATACCCTGCGAGCTGAGGTGATAGCCAGAAGGAAGGCTGTTTTCCAGGACAAATATTGCAAATCTGTTGAGGCAGCTGGCTCAAAAGGAGGTAAGGTCAGCTTTTCTAAAATGAAATTGAGGTCCCAAGCAGGTATTGGTCGTTTCCTTGGGGGAAACAGACACCACAATGATTCTGATGAAGGATTACGAAAACACTATTTTACAAGTGAAGCGTTAATACTACATTTCTGTTTGTGGTGTCTGTTGATACTGGAATTCTGTTCATAGTGTCTGTTTGGTTTTTCTTCATTAAACATCTACGTTCCTCTTATTGGTGGACTCCAAGCATTTTTTTTAAAGTTAAGGAATCTTCCATGCGGCCAGATTGAGTATTTTCAGCTGACTGTGAAGAGTTTTGAAGCTGTGCTGAGTCAGAAGAAGAGCCATTAGAGGTAGGGTCCATGGTGGGAAATGCGTCAGGCTCCTCAGGAGTGGGTACCAGTGCTGTCTTGGCCAGTCTGGAGCAATGAGAATCATCTTTGGTCTGTCTGCTTTGGTCTTTAATAGAACTTTGGGCAGCAGAGGAAGAGGTGGAAAGGCATAAACTCTCATTGTTGTCCAACTGAAAGCCTGTGGATGAAAAGTCCTTGAGCAGAATTTTGTCAATTGGTGATTTTTGTGGGAGGCAAAGAGATCTATGTCTGGTCTTCCCCATGCTTGAATTATTTCTGTAAAAACTTGAGGGTGCAACTTCCATTCGTGTGGGTCTGTCATATTTCTGCTTAGGTTGTCTGCCAGCATGTTTTCCTTGCCTGGCAAGTACTGTGCTTGAAGCTCAATTTGTAATTCCAGAGCCATGTTCCAAAGTGACATGGCCAGCCTGCATAGGGGGTATGAATGGGTTCCTCCCTGTTTGTTTATGTACCACATTACTGTGGTGTAGTCTGTCCTTATCAGTAGTTGGCCTGGATGCAGAAGGTCTTTGAAAGCCATAATAGCATTTATTACTGCTAGCATTTCCTTTTGATTGATGTGTAGGCGCTTTTCTTTTTGGGACCATTTGCCCTGAATGCACCGATCTGTCATGTGCGCCTCCCCAGGCATAGTCCGAGGCGTCTGTAGTGATGACTTGATTTGCTTGAGGCTTGCAGAATGGGAGACCTGTGTTTCTTTGGCATGCTTGAGCCCACCACAGAAATTCCTTTTGAAGACATGGAATCAGTGGTATTATTGTTTCCAAACTGTGGCTGTGTTGAGACCATAGGTTTTTCAGGTACCATTGAAGTTTCCTCATATGCAGCTTTGCACATGGGATTAGAAGGATGCAAGATGCCATAAATCCCAGAGCCTGCAGGATTTTCCTTGCAGTCAGCCTGGTGAAATTTGCTAGTTTTCTGAAGTATTGAGTCAGTTGCCCCGGTTTCTCTGGAGTGAGGTAAGCCATCTGGGTGTTTGTGTCCAAGTTGGCACCCAGGAAAATTATTTTTTGTGAGGGTATTAGCCTTGATTTCTTTTTGTTGACTGTGTACCCCAGAGCATTCAACAACATTATTACAAAAGCCAGATGTTTCAGAAGTATGTGCTTGCTGTCCGCTTGGATCAGGCAGTCGTCCAAATATGGGTATATTTGTATCCCTTGAAGTCTGCAGTAGGCAATTACTGATGCCAGGCATTTCGTGAATACTCTGGGCGCAGTAGATAAGCCAAAGGGCAATGCAGAGAATTGATAATGGGTTGAACCTGCAAGAAATCTGAGGTATCTTCTGCAATTGTGTCTGATTGGGACATGCAGGTATGCCTCCTTGAGGTCCAATGTTACCAGCCAAGACTCCTTGCCCAGCATGGGAAGAAGCTGCTGTAATGTGAGCATCTTGAATTTTGGCACAAGTAAAAATGTGTTTAGGATGGATAGGTCCAAAATAGGTCTCCAATCTTTTCCCTTCCTTGGTACCAGGAATAGTCTGGAATAAAAACCTTGACCTTGTTCTTGAGTAGGTACCTCTTGAATAGCTTTCATGTCCATGAGATCTGAAATTTGTCTTTGTGCCTCTGCCCTTTGATTGTGTGGCAGGTTTGGCATGCCTCTCTTTTGTGGAAGGGTGTGAAAATGGAATCTGTAGCCTCTGTTTATAATGTCCAGGATCCATTTGTCTTTTGTGACAATATGCCAATTTTTCGAAAATAATGCCAGTTTTCCACCTAAGGGTGTTGCCATTTGAGCCTTGCTTGGCATTCAAAGGGGAAAGTCATTGGGTTTGCTTTCTGAATGGCTGTGAACTATCCTCACCACCTCTTTGTGTAGGAGCTTGCTATTGTCTGCCTCTAAACGATCCTTGAGCTTGGCCCCTGCTCCTCAGGCACCTGTATCTACCTCTTTGGGGTCTGTCCGTGGCTGGAAAGGACCAATTTTTGGAAGGCCAATTTCTACTGAAACGCGGAGGTTGTACCTGTAGAAAATCTTTCACGGTTTGCATTGATTTTAGCCTTTTCCTCCATTTTCTTTAATACTTCCTCAGCTTTAACACCAAATAATACATCTTTTTGTAGAGGGGCATCTAGTAATTTAGCTTTGACATGATCTGGTAAGGTTTGCTCCTTGAGCCAGGCATGTCTACGTATGACTGATCCTGTAACAGCAGCTCTACATTGAGGCCTCTAGAGCATCAAAACCACATTGCAAGGTATGTTTACCCACTTGTTCTGCACTATTCATCAAATCCTGCAACTCCTTCAAGTCTGGTTGTTCAGGTTGTGACATTTTGCTTCTCAACTGTGATAACAGAAACTGTTGGTACTTTAACATATGGAACTGGCAGTTTAATGCCCTCATGGTTAAGGTGGCCGAGGTGTATACTTTTTTTCCCCACCTTTCTAAAGCTCTGGAATCTCTCTCCAAAGGTAATGGATTTTTAGCAGTGGAGGCCTTAATTCCCTTGGGGCCCTGTGAGATAGTTTCTGGGTCAGCCGCATGGCTTTTGTATAAGAATTGGTGTGAGTCAGGAACCCGGTAGTACCTGTCAGGCTTGACTGGGGCTGGAGGTAAAGAGTCTGGGTTAAGGCAGGCCTCCGAATACACATCCTCTAGTATGTCTAAGACAGGAGGTATAGCCAGAGGCCTGTGCTGAGGGAGCAAGAGAAAATCCCTAAGCCTTTTCTTGGAGTCTGAGTACTCTTGGCCTTCCCAGTGGAAGTGTTCCCTCAAGGTATGCAAGGTTTCCCTAAAAGAGTAATCCTCAGGGGGGGAGACAGAGGGAATGGACTCCTCTGCATCAGAATCTTCAAAAGGGGAGTAAGAATGTTCCTGTTCATCAGAGTGCTCTGAAATAATGCAGGCCTGGTCCGAGGAGGGGGATTCTTCCTCCACTCTGGGCCTTTTGTCCGGGGGAGGGGGGTTGTGAACCCCTGATAAGAGTAATTAAACCCTCAGCCATTTTAAGCATCTGTTTTTTAGGCATGGGGCCTGGAGAAGGGCCCTGTGCAGCTTGTCTCTTAGAATGCAAGGCTGCTTTAGACTTAGTGAAAGCCTTGATGGAAAAAGAAGAGGAAGGCTTGAAGACACCTTGAGAGGAGGCAGACCTGTCTACAGTCTGAGTTTCACCGCCTAGAGTGGCTTCGTTATCTGTAGTCGGGGTGTGGGCTGAGGAGCCTGCGACCTCGGGCACAGGAGACACCGCCAATGAAGTGTCGTCGGTAGGCAGGGGCTGCGTAGGCGCCTCGCTGAGAACCGGACCACCTGTAGTCGGCTTTGGCGTGGTGTCGGTAGAGGCCGCGGACCTCGTGTGTCGGTCCTTATCTTTGCGTCTTTTAGTCAAAACTGGAGTCGGAGTATCCAACGACATAATGTAGTTAAATTTTTTGCCAAAATAGTGCTGGGCGAACTCTGCCCAACGCTTAATGGTGCGTTTGTTGAATGTAGCACAAAAACGACAGACCGAGACGTCGTGGTCTGGGCCTAAGCAAGGAATGCAGAGGGAATGAAAATCCTTATGCGGTATTTGCTTCCCACATGAAATACAATTATTAACTTTGTCTGACATCGGTCTGAGGCAAGAAAAGTTTCCCCAACGGGGTACTTCGCTTTCAAGAAGACTTCGGTTACAAAATTATCATAATTTCAGGAGCTGCCCGACCGGCACTTGCGAACTGCTTCTGCTTCAGGCACCGCGCGGCAAGAAAGACTGAAGAAAATGGTGTCGGCTGGTTCTTTTGTACCCCTGTCGCACTGACGTCAGGGAAGAAGCGCCGACAACCGATGCCGGACCTAGACTTTGGAATTTGGCCGACCGAGGACCCGCCTGACGGCAGGAGAACCCATCTGTTATGACTGCAGCTGTATGCACGATGAACATCATGTATTATAATGTAGCTGAGCGTGGGAGGTGTAAGTAAATAGTTTGTTAAACCTTCGGTCTATCATATACTAATTGATGGGCAATTCACAAGCTTTAAAAGACAACTGACATGACATGATGGAAGACGGCATATATTGCAGGCAAATACTATAATAGTAGATGTATGCAAGATGCTTCACAGGAAGTATATCCAGAATTTTAACTTGACACACTAGCAGTTACATTACAACAAGAAACCATTGTTAAACTGAATGAAATCTGTACAACTGTAAATGCTGTTCTTTGTCTGGGTACTTGTGCATAAACTTGCATAGGAGTAGAAAGAGAACAAAATTCAATCTTCTTTCATAAGAAATAACCCACTCACCAAGATATTACTAATTTATGGGCTTGTTATTAAGTTATGGACTTGTTAAGCTTACAATACAAGTGTATGGGGGAGAAAAATTACACAGAAGTAGCACACATGCAATTCAGGTACATTTCCTCTGAGTAAGGAAAGAGCGCAGGGGTCGAATCAAATTGTGAAGTGAACGTCATCCATACTTGAACAGTCAGCCTTCAGCATAAACCACCGGTGGCCACAATGACCAGCAATCAGAGACCAGAGCAGGATCTAAGATCAGAAACTAGGATGGATGACATGAAAACTGACTGGAGCACTAACACAAGAGTTCAAGGAAATAATCATAGATTTAGCATCTCACAAGGAGAAAACACTTGAAGCAGAAGAAGAATGGCAATGCCTTATAACTGCATGTGCAAAGACAATTACACAGATCTGTGGTTAAGTTGTCTGTCTGTAAATAATGTACTTAACAAAAGCTGGCACTAGAACACAAAAGTCAAGGAAAGCTGGCACTAGAATACAGAAGTCCAAAATTTATCAAAAGAAAAGCATGCAGGAAGAAGTGAAACACAGAAATGTTGGACCAAATTAAAAGGAAATATTGGTTGCCTGACATAACACAGCAGTTGAAATGTCAAAAAGGGATGAGAGAGCAAACACCTAGAAAGTGATTCAAATAGATGGCATAAGTTGCAAGGCAATGGCACAAATACTAAAAAGCTGGCATCCCTTATGAATGTCATCTACCAAGTATCTTCTTACATATTTATTTTTACATTTGTTAAATGGGTAAGTACACTGATCCGTAGACCCTTTCCAGGCATGATACAAGGCCATAAGGCAAACTACGAAGACAATACTCTTGCCATAAGAACTTAAAGTAATAACATGTTAAATATTAGAGATACCTAAAACTGTATGCAGCTAGTAGTATACTGATATCAGTTCAGAGAGCATCAATAACAGACAGGTGGAGTAATTCAAGGAGCTTTTGAATAAAGCCAACCCTACAAAAACTGTAAAGCCACATACACAGCCAACAGTAAAAGAGGAAACAGAACCCACACTAGTGGTAGTATGAAGTACACCATAGAAAATGAAGTCAGAGAAAGTGGAAGGCTCTGATGAAATCACAGCAGATATTATCAAGCTGTCAGGTGTACTAAAGTAATGGCTCCCTGAGGATACTCATTGTAGAACGAGGATCTCGAGGAGTATCCCTGATGACTGTACAATACAGTATACTAGATCCAGTGCAAATAACAAAGGGGATATTCACAAATGCAGGCAGACCAGAGGTCTCCACCTCCTGTCATACTGCATGAAAAAGCTGGTGAGGGTGACTCATAAAAGAATATGCAAAGTAGTAGAACATAAAATGGGAGATGAGCAATTCAAAGTCAGATCAGGAGGCAGTACAACAAACCCAGTGTTTGCAACAAGTAAGAAAATACAGAAGATGAAATGCCAAAACAATCAAATGGGACATTCCTAGACATGGTGAAAGCACATGACAAGGTCCAAAGAAAGCTGATTGAAGCAATCCTGCTTGGTTCAAAATCAAGGAAACATTGGTAAAATTAGTGTGGACTACATACAATGACGCACTGGTGCAAGTACAAAAGTGTTCGGACTCGAGATACAGTCAGAAACAGCTCATACCTCATTAGCTTCATATAATTATAGGAAAAAGTGCACTCATATGAAAACCTGACACACTGGAATAAAGTGAATGCAAATTTAAAACTAGAAAAGAAGAGGAAACTACCCCCATAGGTCAGCTAGGAGGAAGAGAGAAACTAAGGTGAGAGAAAGAAGTCAAACAATCTTCCACAGATCAGAGAAGCTACAAGAGATGGCAGCTGACTCTGGAGAGAATATGGCTGATATCAGCAAGGATGTCCCAGTAACATTAAAAGATAAGGTGGGATAACTCAAGAAATTAGTACTACAGTGGAGAAATGTATGCTAGACATCCTAGACAAGAACCAAAGAATTTAGTAAGCACAAAGACACAAGATAACCTTATTTGCTCTGTCTCTTGAATACACAATATGATACATTTGTATTGCAGCTGCTGGCAGGATGGACTGGCATTTTGAAGGACATCATCTTGACAGAAAGGGCACAATGAACAGATTATTCACCCGGAAATCACTGTAACCCCATGCAAGTGATAATGTCTTCAGAGTCATAAACAATAAAAGAAAGGGTCTTCACAGTCCTCTGGAAGTCAGATGCAAAATGGATGCAAGACTGCGAGGGTTTTTATTAACCATGACTACCCATTAGAAAGCAAGAAAAAAGTGCAGCCTTTATTCCTTTATTATGGTGATTTGACTGGCAAAACAAATACATAAAGATTGAGATGGCTATGTATGTTATTCTTGCCAAGAACTAAAACCACTTATCACCCCAAAGAAGAGCTTCGCTGGCTTTAGAGGAGAAGGCCACAACCAGCACTTCCTTCCTGGGCGATGACTACAACAGAAAACCAAGGAGGAGGAGGAGGTAGCCAATTCACAACCAGGAAGACTTCTCCCTCTCTTTAAACTATCAGTTCATTAAGGAAATATCAGAGATTACCCAACAACACTGTAGGAGCAGCTTGCAACCCCAAGATAAAACTGACAACTAACAGGAATCATATTAAAGAAGTGTTTAGTGAGAAATAGTAAAATGACTCTTAGGGTACTAGTTTACACAGACAGAAAAGATCAAAGTCAAAGTAGCAAAACAGCTGTTATATATAAAACGTGTTAATAACTATATAAAAGAAAATTATGCTTTCTGTAATGTCTTTCAATCTGAATGGTCTTACAGATAAATATGAAGAAAAATAGTAGTAAACTATATTAAAAACGTAGAGTGCAAATAGCTATGCAACAGGAGACATACCAGGAAAGACCTGAACATGTGAATTTGATAAGAAAGGTTTTCAGGATGGTTATTCAGCAGAATATCTGAGGCTATGGAAAAAGAAGAGTATTTACATTAACTGCAAGAGGAGCTCCAATAGCGACAGAAGAGGAAAAAGAAAGATAATGATGGAAGATGCATAGTACTAACGGGCTACTGGCTAGGGAGGAGGATTATACTATAATGGAGCTTAAGAAAATTCTGGGAGAAATAATCAGCTTTCAGCAAGGAACAGGACTTCTAGGCGGAGACTGGAATTTGGTTTGCAACAGTGAAGATGTGTCTGGGGGCCAAGAAGGGAAAATATAACAAAGGAGGGTAGATTTTTGAAGAAATTTATGAAAATGTTTGGCATCGAAGATATGAATTCAGTACTAGGAGTTCAGAGTGAATTTACATATTACTCACTGAAATACAAAAACTGAGCTAGGCTAAAAAGATTTCATCTCTCACAGGAACATGTGCATTTAATTGAAGGTCTTGAAATGCACCCAGTAACTATTTCAGATCATGTGCCAATAATAACAAAAAAAAACCCCGCAAGGTAATGAAATAAAAATACAACAATGGGGCTTTCCCACTTATTGGTTGAAAAGAGAGGAATAAGGAATGGTTTGTGGAATTAGTTCAGGAACAACTAGAGAAGATACAATTATCTTCTGAAAAGAGCAAAGAGTGGGATAAAATTACGTGAAACTTAAAACAAGGTTGGAAATGAAAGAAAGGGAGATCTGGTTAAATAGTAACAAGAATTATTTAGAGAGATTGACAAATGTTAAGGTACTGCAAAATATGGGGAATCTCTCAGAAGAAAATGAGCAACTGCAGAATGCTAAACAGAAAATAAGGGATTACCTCGATAATATGCATGACTTTAAAAAGACTGCTATTAAGCAACTGTTTCTTTCTAAAACACAAAAACTTTTAACAACAACTCAGGCAACAGAAAGTGGAAAGGCCAGTCACCAAGCTTAGAAAGCCTACAACAAGGAAGATAACAAGAGACCCTGTAGAAATACTAGAAATATTTTGAAAATTTTATGGAAATTTGTATAAAGCAGAGAAATATGGAAATCAACAAAAGGTACAAATGTAAATGTTTATGGAAGAATTAAATATGCCAAAGTTAGGGGTAGATGAGGCTCAATTACTAACAAGATAGGAAGGGATGAGATAAAAATGGATACGCATGGCCAATCTACAGGAAAGTCCCCAGGAATAGATTGGATTCCGGTGGAAGTTTGGAGGTTAGGAGGAAAAAACTGATAAAGATCTGGAAGGTTTTGTTTAACAGTATTTTAAGAGGAGGAGTACCAGCCTCCTGGAAGAAGGCGGTGGTAATGGTAATACCTAAAGAGGGTAAAGATCCATCTGATCCAGCTTCATACAGGCTCATTTCAATACTAAACCATAGCTATAAAGTGCTTATGACTATAATGGCTAAAAGAATGGCAAATGTAATACTAAATTTGATAGATATGGATCAAAGTTGTTTTGTGGAGCGAAGGCAAACATTTGACAATATTAACAGTACATCAATGATCCAGAGGGAAGTAGAATGTAAGAAAGTACCACTTTTACTGGTGGGTCTTGATGCAGAGAAATCATTTGACAGTAGACTGGGACTTTATGAGCAGGGCAATGGAAGCCTTTGCTCTCTCTGATACAATTATAACATTTATTAGAAGAATATATGAGGGATCGAAGACACAAATTAAAGTGGTTGGGGTCCTCTCCAATAATTTCTGCTTCAGTAGAGGAACCAGGAAAGGTTGTCTGCTTTCCCCCTTTGTTGTTAGCATTATATTTATAACCAGTGGAAAAGAAAATAAGGGACTCAAAAATTCAAGGATATAATTGGTATGGTAGTCAGGAAAAGCTGGTTCTACTTACAGATGATATTATTTTATCCATGACAAAACCAGAAAGGGACATTAAAGTGTTGTGAAACATTTTCAGACAGTTTCAAATTTTCTTGAGATACAAAAGTAATGAAGCTAAAACAACGGCAATAGTGGTAAATTATGTACCCACACACAAATTGGTCCAACAATATCCATATTTATGGGGACATGATAAAATGAAGTATAAGAGTATGGATTAAAAAGGACTCTGTGGGGGCAGCTAAGGATATGTAGGAAGAGGCTAAACAGAAGATAATACAAAAAATGAGAAACTGGAAGTATTGTTACATGGATACTAAGATACAAGCCATTAAAATGTTTATGGTCCCTTTAGTCTTATACACAGGTCAGAGGAGAAGTTGTGGATAGCAATTAAAAAAAGAGTTGAAGGATTTTATCTGGGAAGGGAAAACAGCAAGGCTCAAGTGGGATAAACTGAGTCTACTAATAAAACAAGGAGGACTAGGATTACCTAATTTGAGGGGTACTTTAGAGCAACACAGTGAAGGCGCTTATACATAGCACAAGCAGAAAACTATAATTCAAAGTGGAAAGGAATGATGCTGACAGGGGAGGAAGCTCAAGAAATAAGGAGAGACTGGGATTCTGGATGCAGACTCTTAAGGAGAACAACCAAAATCATACAGAGTATTATATTCATAAAATAGTAGGGAGTATTCTAAGAACCAAACCAGCAGGAGAATGGAGAAGAGATTTTGTCGACAGGATGACTGCGGTCAGGGATACAGATAATAGGCAAGAGGGGTCTGGAAATTATTGGAGAAAACTGGAAAAGGAACCACAGTATTGGGAGCAAACAACTAGAAAGGGGTAAGTTAATTGAATGGGAAGAGGCCAAGAATTTATTTGGACTGCAGGTTAGAGATAGTCTTCCCTATCAAGGACTGATAGAGTATAGGCAAAGAGAAAGAAATAAGGGGCTTCTAATGGAAAGACCAGCACTGGTAGAATTTTTAATAGAATCTAAAACAGAAGCTGCCATTAAAAAAGGAATAATTAGAAAAGCATATAAAATATTGCATGATAATTATAAGAATCAATCAGAGGAGCTTAGAAAGGACTGGGAAGAGAGATTGGATAAGCACTTCAAAAACAGACAATGGAGGGATAGATGTATATCTCCCAAATATGCAACAAAGTCTAGAAGATTTAGGATCTTTGCCTGGAAGTGTTTACATATGTATTTTTATACCCCAAGTAGACTCCATAGAATATTTCCTCAGGTATATTGCAAATGTTGGAGGTGTGATGGGCAAGAAAGAGGTAGCTGGGAAGATATTTTTGGGAGTGCAATGAGCTGACAGACTTTAGGGATTCCCTGCAGACTGCACTGTCAGAGATGTTGGGTGAGCAGATTGGATTGACTGAGGAGATGATTTTTTTGAGCTATGATACAGAATCAGAATTGCCTAGACATAGTAAAACCTTGCCGAGTCCAGTTATGGTGGCTGCCAAAAAACAATTACTAGAAAATGGAAAGCAAATTCTAGACAAACCTTACTACAAGTAGTGAATATAGTGACAGAGATAAAACACCTGGAATTGGGATCATAAGAAAAGGGAAGGAGCAAACTACATAGGAAAAATGTGAATTGTGGGAACAATATATGCAGAGTAGGAACGAAGTTTAAAAGGCAGGATTTGAATGAGCCATAATACACTTAACTAACAATGACTGGATGGTTTATAGGTGATGTATAATGTTTGCAACTACAGTTGTTTCAATGGTGTCTGTGATGTAAACTGCTTGCAACTAAAGTGGTATCATTTTGTATGTTTTTTTTATTTATATAAATGTAAGATTGCCTTTCTCCTATGTGAAAATTTAATAAAGATGTTTGGGGGAAAGTCAAAGTAAACTTTATTGACATTCAGAATCACATAAGTGCAAAAACTGAACAAAATTCCTTATCTCCTGACTCAATGTACGACAAGACATTAATACGTATACAACTACTTACTGTATACCATAATGTTCTAGACAGATAACCCTAATACTGCACATAATTAAAAAACTCACTAACATTTGCTATACAGTGATCTATTTGCTTGATTGAGTATTGCACTGTACTGAGGTAAGACACTACACTGTGACCGAGTTACAGGCTAGCATTAAATACCCCACTATAATAAGACATTTCTCTGATCTTACTACTCCTGATGACCAGTGATTTGGGTCCACTTACTGAGTACTGCACTAATATTGGACTGAAACAAGCAGTCAAGTTATTGCACAATATTAGACGGTCATTCACAATGAACTGATGGCCCAGATAGTCGGCATGGAGTGTGACTGTTTCCAAAGTTCAACAGTCTGATGGCCTGTGGGAAAAAGCAGTTTCCAAATCTTGTAGTTCTACAGCTTATACTACAGAAGCACTTGCCAGACGATAGGTACAAGAACAGTCTGAAGCAAGGTGGGTGCAGTCCTTCATTCTTTTGGCCCTGCCCTGACATCTCGACATGTGCAGTTCATGGATGGCTCGTACGGTGGTGCTGATGATCCACTCGTCCGCCTTCATCACTCTCTGAACAGCCTTGCGCTCAAAGATAGAGCAGCTTCTGTACCGATGTGGCAGACATATGCACTTGATGCCTTAATATCAGACATGGGGGGGGGGGGTCAACCACAGAAAGTCTGTCACTGGCTACCTGCCTACAAGTAAAACAGGAAATGGATTGATAAAGAAAGGGGAAAAAATGTGTTCCTTTGGCATACAGGACAGACAGAATGAATACTGGTTTGTTTTATGAGATGTGAGAAAAGGATGGACTATGACAAGTGAAGTACGCCGATGAGACGGATAAATAGTAAACCTATAGTCTTGCTTGTCATAACAGCGCAGAATGACATTCTGGGGCATGGATTTGCAGATTCTATTTTGGGCATATTTTGCCCGCACACACTGGAAGAACAATTTAATTTTATTTACATATGTTGTGTTTTCACAGATAAACTGTGTACCTGTATAAAACAAAGTACACTGAAATTTTGGAAGACGAGTCAATAGTCTTTTCCACAATACAGTCTTCCTTTTCTTCTAAAGAAGTCTCAACCTACAACAAGAAAGGTGCAACATTTTTCACATAAAATGAGGCTGCAATTAAAACAACTTAAGCTGATAATGTAATAGAGTTCAAACGTGGTAAGGGACAAGAATATAGTCTCACACAAAAGGATAAGCTTTTAAAGACCACCTCCCACATTTACAAAGGAATTTAGAAAAAAGAATAGATGGGAGAGAGATTGCGTTATTTAGTTGCAATGTTAACAGGTTATCCAATCCCACCAAGAGAGAAAGAATCATGTCTGCTTTAAAAGAAGAAGGGGTAGGCATAGCAACACTAATACAGACCTATTTGACACATGAAGGACATCAAACATCAGAAAACAGTTACCACAGTAGTGGATTCAGCATATAAAAGAGCTCGACAGAGAGGAGGACAGCCACATTACTAATTCTGCAATTAACCTTTCAGGTACTTGGTAAATTAGAGTATCCAACAGTCAGATCTGCAGTGATAAAAGGTTGCACATATGGACAAGTGGGGACTTTCTGCTTAATATAAATACCACCTCGAGGGGGACACAAAGTAGTAAAGGGAATCTTAACTGAAATTCTAAGATTTTTTGAAGGCACCTTTACAATACTTGTTGACTGGAATGGAATACATGATCCAGACGTTATGCAAAGTGGGCAGTTTCACAGAAGGATGACCAAAGTAGAAAACTACATGAAAGAACAAGAAAAAATGTGTGGTAGATTTCTGAAAGGCTAAAACCAGGTTGAAGGAAGATAAAAAGATATTCCTTTTTCTCAAAAAGATAGAGGATACATGTCAAAAGAACATGTAAATCAAATGCAGGAAAGACTGAAGTTGGGCTACTGACTTTGCTTTTCTGAGCATTTCGTTTTGAGAACTGAAAAGAGTGAAGCAAAGTACCACAGATACAACCAGTGGAGGTTCCCTTTCTGTCAATAATGATAGTTAAAAGGGACTGGACGAACTGCTGAAATACCAAAAGAGCAATTTCGGTATGCTCACGGAAGAGGGACGGGAAAAGAATAAGCAGGAAATAGTGACAAAAATATAAAACCATATTAAAACAGAAAATTATGAGAAGGCTCAGAAGGGAACTTCATCTTAAAGAAGGGACATTTTAGTACAAAATCAAGACAGAAAGATCTTCAGCAAAATAGTACAGCTGTTGGAGGATAACAGAAGTTTAATGAGATAGGACTCTACCTACCCCATAGCACTATACAGAGCGTAAAACCACTAACAGTATGTCTGAGACAAGAGGATCACAGGACAGCAACTTATTCTTTGACTGAGGGACATGACAAATCACTGATATACAAGTGCTAGTGCGGTATTATGCAGATTTATACTAAACAGAACAGGACAAAGTTAGCATGAAGGCATCAATTTAGCAATTTCTAACATGTGAATTTATAGAAGTAACGGGGGAAGGAAGTACTGGGGATTTTTACGTAAAAAAAATTCAGATAAAGAGATTAGAGATGCACTGAACAGGCAGTCTTTGGGGAAGTCGGTGGTGCAGCAGTTAACGTTATCACCTCACAGCAAGAGGTTCTCCCGTTCGATTCTCGTCTGGAGTGCCTTCTGTGTGGAGTCTGCATGTCCTCCCCGTGGTCGAGTAACGTATAAAGACATGCAGGTAGGTGCGTAAATGGGTGTGCCTTCTTTGAAGGTTGGGCTGACAACTTGGCACCGTAAAAATACACTGCCAATCATTAGCGGACCGGAGTTCCACTGTGGTGACCACTAACCGGGAAAAGCCAAAAGACATTACTTTTACCTACCAAGGACAGATGGAGTGCCAACAGAATTCCCAACTCTAATGGGGGAATAAGATAAAAATCTAGACAAAGTTACTTAACAGCTATACTAAAGCCAAAAGAGATCCTAAACTCCTGCAGAAGAGCAGCAATTTCTCCTATATACAAGGAAGGGAAAGATTCAAAATTAATATCTCATTATTGCCCTATTTCGGTATACGTCTATGTGCGTGTGTGCATGTGTTTCAATTTGAGAGGCAAAAACAGACAAATGCCACAAGCATTCAAGATGGCTGGATACAGGGAAAAAAAAAAGACTGAACAGATTGAGTGGGAATACTTGTTCTATGTGATTCAGGTCATCAACTTCCCCTTGGATTAGATTAATCTCAACAGGCAATATACCAGAACTCCTGAGCCCAAGTTAAATTGCTGGCATATCAGAGGGATTTATAATAATCAGGGCCACTAGACAAGGGCACCGGTGATCCCCCATTCTATCTGCAATTTATTCTGCACCACTAGCAGAGCTCATCAGCTCTTTCACCATACAAGGTTTTAAGTGGGGAGGTATGAATTTAAAAACTCGCAAAGTTTGCAGAAGATAATAATAATAATTAATAATAATGTCTAGACTAAACTAGGACCAGCCTTAACTGTATGACTACTTAGAAAAATTCAGCCAGATCTCTTAATACATAATAAACATATACAAAACTCCAGCATGATATATCAACCTCATCAAAATAAGGTTATTTGAAAAGGTGGTATGCAGAAATGTGGTCCAACAACGAAATGATGTTTCTGGAGGTTTAGCTGGTAAGGAATAAGACAGAAGCAGGCCAGAGACGCTTCTTATTAGCCAAAAAGTGCAAAAGAAAATCCAAGAATGGAAAAGCCTGAACATGGACTTTGATCACAGTGTGAAAGTTTTACACTGGCATGTACCATCACGCATTCCCTATTTTACTCAAGTGTTTTGTGGCAGGTGGGAAAAAAAGACAGAAAGAAACCACAGGATAAAAAACTTTGTCTGGCAAAAAAAGAAAATCAGGGGTATTATGGGATTAGATGACATTTCTGAGAGACTGTGAAGACTTAGTGGCACCGGATCTATGGTGGTACATGAAATTAGCACTACTGGCTCTTTACATCACACATCAAAAGGCTTACTATATATCTATATATATATCTATATATACACACATATATATGGGTTACCTTCATTTGACTGAAATTTCATTTGACTGAAACCCATTTGATCGACAGCTCATTTGACTGACAACTAGTACTTCAGTACACTTTAAGCCAAATAACAGGGATTTATCCCCTTCCCCACTGTAGTGTGACCCTGAAGTTGGCATATATAGTTAGGGGGGAGTGGGGGGTGAAGCCCCCCACCAAGTGTCATTTAAAAGAAGAAAATAACACAAAAAGTACAGAATTTAAACCAAAATAGGTGGGGGGCTATGCCCCCCACCCCCCCTAACTATATATACCAACTCCAGGGTCGCACTACACTGGGGAAGGGGACAAACCCCTGTTATTTGCCTTAAAGTGTACTGAAGTACTAGTTGTCAGCCAAATGAAATTTTGAACAAATGGGTTTTAGTCATATATATATATATATATAGCCAAATGAATGAAATAACAGCAAATGATCTATAAGGAAAGTACAGTTGTGTACACTTACCATAAATGTAGATGTTTGAATGTATTCACTGTTGCAATCCTAACCAATGGGTTATCCGGCTCACTGTAGCCCTCGATCGGCCAGAATACCAAAGGTAAGTAAAATATGACATTGGCTGTCATCAGTTGTAAAGGACGTCGGGACGTCCGATACAAAAGGTGGCAGCCGACGTCACTTCCTCATTCTTTCTTGCCATAACAGTCAGAAGCCCCTGAAAAACAAGGCTTAAACCAAAAGCCACTTTGGCAAATAACACCAAATTTAGCGTGTGCCTTTGGAAAGGAGAACAGGAGAGGACCAAAAGGGGGAAGGAGGGAAACCAGGACTGCAACAGTAAATACACTCGAACATCTACATTTATGTAAGAATATACAACTGTGCTATGTTCATCGTGTTTTACTGTTGCAGTCCTAACCAATGGGTTGATAACCAAAGCCGAGAGAAAAGGGAGGATGAACCAACAGAATTAAGGATTGGAAATAATGCCCTGCAGAACAGCAGTGGCAAACCCTGCCCTGGCTCTAGAAAACAAGGGCAAATTATAATGCTTTGCGAAAGTGTGAACAGAAGACCATGTAGCAGCCTCCAAAATGTTTTTAGTAGGGACATCCCTTAAAGAGGCTACAAAAGTGGAAGCTGCTCTAGCTGAGTGGGTCTTACCCTTGCCATGAAAGGAATAACAAAAGGTAATACAATGTGCAATCCACTTAGAAATGGTTTGTTTAGAAGTAGCCTTGCCCTGGGCTCCAGGGGCAAAACTGACCAATAACTGTGCTGATTTCCAAAGGTCTTTAGTCCTGTCCAGGTAAAACCTGAACTGTCTGTGCACATCAAGAGAGTGTAGGATCCTTTCACCTTTATTTCGAGGATTAGGAAAAAAAGGTAGGAAGGTGTACAGACTGATTAAGGGTCAGGCTACAAACCACCTTAGGCATAAAGGAGGGATTTGTTCTCAGAGAGACCCTATCTGTATGAAAAATAAAAAAAGCCTCCACAACCAAAGATTGCAGCTCCGAAACCCTCCTTGCTGAAGTTATAGCCAAGAGGAAGGCAGTCTTCCAAGAGAGAAACTTTAAATCTGCAGTGGCAGCTGGCTCAAAAGGAGGAAGAGTGAGTTTCTCTACAACAAAATTAAGATCCCAGGGTGGAGTAGGTGCCCTTCTGGGAGGTTGTAAGCTGCAAGCAACTCTGAGAAACATTTTCATCAGGGGATGAGAGAAAATGGGTACAACCGAAGCCTGAAGACCAGCAGATGGCATACCGCCAATCTCCAAAATGTTTAGGTAAAAGCTTAGCCCGATGGCGAATAGTACGCGAATTAAAGGAGGCACAGAGATCACAATTAGGAATGTCATGGTCAAGGCCTAAACAAATAATACAATGGGAATGAAAATCTCTATGGGGAATCTGCTTTCCACAGGCAAGACCATTATTAACCTTTTCTGACATTCGTTAAGGCAAGAAAAGAGGATCCCCAATGGGGTACTTAGCTGTAGTAGACTTAAACATTGTAGTCAGAAACGAAAAAATGGTCAACTGCAGACCAGCACTCGTGCAAGAAATGCCTCTGCTTCGGGCTCTGTGGCAAGGAAGACTGAGGAAGTGACGTTGGCTGTCTCCTTTTGTATCAGACGTCCTGTCGTCCTTCACAACCGACAGCCAATGTCATATTTTACTTACCTTTGGTATTCTGGCCGATCAAGGGCTACCGGGAACCGGATAACCCATTGGTTAGGACTGCAATAGTAAAACAAGATGAACATCAGAGATATAATGGTTTTAATATGGGAAGTTTGACAGGAAAAGTTCAATATGTTACTAAAGAGGGATTTGAAGAAAGAAATATCTGCAAAATTTAAGAAGTATTAAAACCATGGAAACGGAAATACTCCCTATAGGGATGTACAAGAGAAAACAGGAAAGGCAGACAGTAGTGTAGATATAGGCACAAAGGACCCTAAGATAAGATACTGGTACCCATTAGTGAGACAAAGGAAATCCCGACTTGGGTACAAGTACTAGAGAGATACAGCATATCAACAGACACAATGACTTAAAGAAAGTTTGACAGATTTAAAATGGATTAACGTGAAGCAGTAAAACTTTCCGTCAATTGTAAAATGGAGAGTACACAAAAAGGAAGGTTCAATGTGCAATAAAGATTAATAGCCAGGGCACTTAGGGAACTAACCTCTCTACAGCAGGACCAATTCAGAAAACAGACTTGGTTGAATCTCCTAAACAGAGATCTCTACGATTCTTACTGCAGAAAGGATTTTCTGTTGGAAATGCCAGCATTACTGTTTTGGCACTTCAGCAAGACTGGCTAAAATATTTCCAGGAACTAGCCCAAAATGCTGGAGATGTCAGAGCAGAGAATTTCTTGGGGTGTTGCAGAGCACAGGAGAAGTTTAAAGAAACTGACTTGTGTCTGAAAAGCTTAACAGGTGAGGAAACAACCCTAACAAAATACATGTTGATAAATTAATAAACCAAAACCACTGCAGAACTAGTTGAGAACCATATAATAAAACAATGGTATTAGCATTTTAAAACTTGATTTGAATGCTTTCATCAACTCACACCTCTTCAGAAATTTAGAACCATGACTGATACTTGTATACAAGCTAAACAGAACTTACAATGGACCACACCCCTACTTGCTAAAAAAAAAAAAAAAAAAAAAAAAGTGACAACTAGAAGAATGAAAATCCAGACATGGCCTACTATAAAAATGCTAGATTAGTTAATGGATCTCCTGAAGAAAAAAGAAAAGAAGTATCTGACTGGGGGGGGTTGAGGGTTTTTGCTAAGTAGTCTTGGCAAGAGTTGTATGGAGGGCCCCCTGTATTAAAAATTAAAACATTAGCTGCAAATAGCAAACAGGCTTTTGGAAGAAGGGTTATGGTAATCACCATCTTGGGAACAAAAAGCACCAACTCTGAATGGGAAAATGCTCTTTAAACAACATGTCATACATGGGACATAAATATGATCCATTATGGAAATGCAAAAAAGCCATGTTAATTAACTTATGAGGTGGAGTATGACGGCCCAAGAAAGGAATACGCATGTAAAATAAAGAGAACAAAGTTTGGGATCTTTTATGTTGCCTCCATCAGCTTTACTACGGTTATCGGATGGTCAAAACACACAACGTTACCTTCCAAATTGTGATATACCCAAGAACATTAATCCCTAGAAATGGGCTGAGGCAGGATGTTACGGTTTAAAAGGTGGTTTCACTAGTTAGTTGATATTAACGAGCCAGCCTCTAGAGACGCTTATGTGCCCCACACGTGAGGACTGCACAAAGTCATTATTCTAGAACTGAGTTATTAGTTATTTAAAAAAAAATGAATGAAGTGTTTGGTCTTGGACAGTGGATTTGTAATAGGAGGCTCTTGTCTGAAACCCCTTCTAATCATACTGCCAATGGGCAACAGGAAGTACTTTGGAAAGGACAGACTAACAAAGTCAAGTATGCAAATGTGGCAGTACCAGCAGACTCTGAATAGGAACTTCAACAAATTACAGGATAAGAATGCAAAAATGAAGGCACGTGGGATGAAACAAAGTACAGACTAGACAGTGGTCATGGGAGCAAATTGGGAAAATCAGATGATGTTAAATTTGAGAGCGAGAGAATAACAGGGAAAATAGTGCAACAGGTTACAGCTCAGGAATTTGGGTGGTGTAGTTGAAGACAGGCTACAAACTAATTAACAATGTGGTGAAAATACAGACAGCAAGGTCTTAAAAGCAGGCTAAAACTTAGGAGTTTTGTACTTAGAATAACTTTGTACCCGTGTTGCCCAATTTCATTCTTCCTCACGAATAGTGTATGGCTCAAAGATCTTTGATCAGAGGCCTTCGGATCTGAATACAACTTAACTGGAGATTGAGAACTCTGAATCAAAACTATCTCAGATGGATCCGATAACCCCTTCAGATCCAAAGCCTTTGCATCCGAAGGAGGTCGGATCTGTGGGGAAATCACATCAGGTGAGAACGTTGTCGGATCAAAGGAACTCCTCCGATCTGAGGGAGGTCTGACATTCCTCTAATCCATGAGGAAGAATGAAATGGACAACATCAGATCCAAAGTTACATACTACAGCCTTCCAAGATGGCTGCACATTGATCAACAGCTTAGATTTAGCTCTCCCACTATGACAATAGATACTGAGAAATAAGAGACAGTAATATTATCAGTTTGAGTACAATTCAGTTACTGGCTAATAAGTTCAATGCCTGAATGCCAGCAAAAAAATTAGAGAAACCTGAAAGAAAATATCAAACTGAAAAGGTGAAGAGAAAACACGTGCTGGGTAGCAATCTGAAGCTGTTAAAAAAGGGCAATTCCAACTTCAGCTCCGGTACAAGAGATGGCTTAGTAATTTAGAAGAAAACAATCAAATGTACTCAGACAGGAATAAAATAAATAAAACACTGAAGGAATACACCAAGTCAAATAAAAAGCTGGGGAAAAAAAGAAGCTTTAACTAGTTATTCAGATGAAATGATAAAACTGCAAATAAATCATAGGGTGAAATGAAGAAAAAGATGGCTGAGTACAAGGCTTCTCAAGAATAGCCATTTCAAAAAATAGAATTAGAATACTGTATTAACTTTATGAAAGCAGAAATAAACAAATGGGCTGGTATTCCACTGTGGGATGTGTTAACTGAAAGAGCTCATCGAGTGTATGTTCCAAACCTAGCAGCCAAGACCTGTATTAGCAAAGATGATATCATACCAGCATAAAGAGCTGATCCTGACAAAACTGGAGCAGAGGGGAAAACTATTAAAACTGGAGAAAGCACAGTGTCTGTGCAAAATGATTATTCATTGTACACCAGGCAGAAGAAAAGCAAATTTATCTCAGCAATTGGGGAATGTTGAGAAGCAGGTGCGAGATTCAAGATGGTGTATTAAGCTGTCTTCAGAATATTTTTTTCCTGAAGGATTAAAGACATCTTTGGATGCACAGGAGGCTAAAGAGAAATAACCAAGTTTATCCAACAAAAGGTGAGCCAGCAAGTGGAAGGGGAATTTGCTTCTCATTCCTTTTGATGATAAAGCTCAGAGAGAGACTTTACCAGCGAAACGTTTTCCAATGTAACAAAAGGAAATGCTTCAGAGACAGAAAAGAAGCACATAAATTGACTAGAAGAATAAAAGTACCTTGGACTTGAACAAGAGTCTTATATTGAGAGATGAACAATAAGACTACCAGCAACAATGAAATATGTGAACAAACGAGGGAAACTATAAAGCATTTATCACATTCATGAAATATGACTTTGAAGAAGAGTGGCTGAGAAACACTAGACTTTGGCTGATTTTGTTAAACTTGTGATTAGACTCTTAAGCATATACCCCACTTTATGGCATGAATATTTAGTACGATACTAAGAGGGGAAAAAGTAACTGTAAGAAAATCAATTTTGTTCTTACTATTTTATAAAGCATTAGGATATAAACTGCATGTTATACTGTAGAGCAGTTTTGTATAGTGTCTGGTCAGGAGTATTTTAGACATGGGGGAGACTTCAGTGACTGCTGTTGTGTCAAAAATCCAAAAAGTAAACAAGTAATTGTTTTAGTTGTAAGAAATATAGACTTTACAGTATAACTAGAGAAGAAAGGCTGGACAAAAGTATACGTTACTATGCTGTGATTCTGGGCTGCAGGGGTGGGGTATGCAAATACAATGATAATATGTAAAATTAAAATAATCACTCTTATTTTTACAAGGGTGAACGTCTAGATTACTGTCCTTGGCTTAATATAAAAAGTGTTTTCAGTCAGCCAGAAGGCTTGAAAAATAAGAAATAAAAAAAAAAAGAGGAACGTCATGAGAACTGCTACGTTTCTTGCATTAGCTTGTTGTTTTCCTTAAGCAAACGTTCAGCGAGAGTCAAGAAGTCTGCAGCTGAAGGCAGTTGTACATTCTGTTCTGTTTTGAATAAAACTGACAAGGACTACTCCGTGCATATGCAGAGTTATCTGTGTTTTTTTTTCCCTCACTGTTGACTACATTCCATGGAGATGAGCTATCTGCAAGGGCAAGCAATTAATCTGGAGTGTTCTGAGCATTCTTTGCGGAGGGAAGTGAAAAATGTAAAAAGGTAAAATGTCAAGCAGTTCATTGAAAAACAAAAGCTTGAAGTTATGGGACATGAATAAGGGATGGCAGCCACTCTAGTAGCATTAATACTTTAATGCATTTAATAGAGCAGTGTACAATATAGCTTTATTTAAAAGAGCAAGCACTTTTTCTTAGAGCTAAAAGTTAATGTTTAATAAAAGCATACAAGCTGTTTTTCACATTTGGGAGGGGAAAATAGATTAAAGAAAAAAAAGACAGCAGTCAATGTAAGCTGGAACATAGGCTATAAAATCCGCTTCAGCATGTGCAGCCTCAGTTTTAAGCTAGGTAATGTCTCTAGGTGCAGCTGCTAATACGAGGCCATTGTTTCTATTTGGAAGGTTACATTTATTTTTTTTAAGACCTACATAATTCTGGGTTCCTATTAGCAGAGTGAAAGATCGTAATCGCGAATACGGAAAGAGCGACATGTATTGCACAAAATACAGAAATGCCGAATGTCCGAAACAGCGAAAATGAAAATGCCTAAGTGCAATGGTTGGCCCGTCTGCGGTATAGCTCCGTAAGGTAAGTGTGCGATAGATAGATCTTTAGGGTTAAGATGTAGGTTAACGTAAGTTAATAGATAGGTAATGTATGTAAGATTTAGTGTAGTGTTAGAAGTAGGGTTTTATTTAGCTATATGTATGTGTATTATTTATTTGTTTTGGGTGCATGTCTGTGGGAGAAGTGTGCGGTAGTTACGGACCTTAGGGTTAGGGAGGGGTTAAGGATAGAGCATAGATAGTTGTGTACGTGGGGTTTAGGGTAGTGTTGGAAGTAGGGTTTTGTTATGTGTATGTGTATTTATTTTTCTGGGTGGATGTCTGTGGGGGACTTGTGCGGTAGTTACGGACCTTAGGATTAGGGAAGGGTTAAGGATAGTGCACAGTTAGTTGTATTTGTGGGGTTTAGCGTAGGGTTAGAAGTAGGGTTTTGGCGCTTTATAGAATAGAATTAAAAACCCCAGGGTAATGAAATAAAAATGAGACACTGTTGCTTTCCCACTTGTTGAAAACATTTAAGGAATGGGTAGTAGAAATTATTTGAGAGTTATTAGGGAAGTCAGAAATTTCTTTAAAATTCATACCTAGTGAGTGTCTTAAAATGAAAACGAATTTTAAAAACATGGTACAGTTAAGAGTGACAAATGGTTGAGA